>NC_039360.1:220341643-220563332 GCF_003573695.1 Papaver somniferum
AGGAGCAGGCTCTTATCCATCAATTAATCCACGCTTCCTCCCAATTTTCCCTGAATTCACCAATTTGCCCTAAATTCAGTGAACCCAACCAATTTTCCCTAATTTAGTATAAGTACCTAACCGATTTGAATTTCAAACCCAAACCAAGCTGAATTTTACATTATTCTTCATAATTGAAACAGTGGACCAAAAAATCAACATAAAAACCTAAAACTAATTTGTACTCCCGTCGTAGTTTGCAAAAGTGAACTTAAATCTGCCCTAAAGTGACAAATAGATTTCCGTTCGGATACTTACTTGGAAGATTCCTTCGAGTTAATGGCTTGCATGATCTTCAGCGTTTCTCCAAGTCTTTCATGGTTTCTCGTCTGTGGAAGGAACAGATGAAGGCGATGAGAAAAATAAAAGAGGAAAAAAGAAAAGAAAAATGCCCGTAAAAATTGAGTCCAGAGAAAACGACCTTGGAACCTCCGTTCGTCAATTTAACAAATATACCCTCATAATTTCACAATATTACGCGTTATACCTGGCATTCAGACTTTTAATTTGAGGGTTGTTTTTGTAATATCATGTTGACACCAAATTTGTGACCAACCAAAAGAGGCTTCACCAAAAAGACCTCTTTTCTTTACATTAGTAAGATTGTTGCACTAGTTATTTACACTTCTTAGGATGTGTCCTTTTGAGATATGGTGCGTAATTTTTCTACTGAATATGCTGAATTGAATAAAAACAATCATGTGCTAAAAAAACTGTTTGAACCAATAAAGGCATTTTTAATGAGCTAGATGATCATACAAGTTGGCTTAATAAGAATGTTTTTGGATCAAAAAGAACATCTTTATGTTATGTTTACATATGTTTTCATCATTTTAGTTGAAATGAATAATTTTAGTGAAAAAAAAATGATTTTTATGATCTTTTTCACAAATTAAGAAATACAAGAAATCCGGTATTTTACCTTAATAGCTTCGATAGGTTTTTTCTCCAAGATTTTGGGTTGTTCATGTATCTCAATATCTTCTTCTTTTCGTGAAAAATTCTTGTTCCACTTACAACCAAATGTTGTGTATAAATTATGATTTCAAACATTTTAAGAGATTTGCAATAGACCCATTGTCGTTACTTAGACACAAATAAAAATACTAGTTAAGAGTTATCTCTATAGTATATAAATAAATGTGATGAATGTCCGATAATGCAAACTTATGAAGGATTCAAACAAAATCTCTTATTTTTAGAAGTCAGTGTTTTTTTTTATTTGTTCACTTTTTTCTTTATGAGTTTCCTAGCAAATATTAGGGGAGAGGGGTCGGACTCCATATTGAGGATTTGCTGGAAAAGTGATTCCCGCAGAAAATGTGAATCCAAAGGATTTGACAACCAAACGTATCGGGAGAAACGTAATTCCACCAAATCTCCTGGACCCATAAATCCCACCTTTAAAATTCTGCATCTAAACCCACCATTAGTGTACTTTTAAAACTCTACATTGTAGCCGCTTAGGTCAGTTTCCCATTGGAAAACCACTTTGCTCCATTGATCTTTATTTCTCTTCATCTCTCTGATGCCAAGTAGATACAATTTCTGCGTTGGTGTCGAATAATCATTCTTCACTCACCGATAATGGCAATTGTCCTACTCGGATGGAGAAATAGAATCAAAGTACTTCGTCGAAATAACGTTTGAACGCCGCCTAAACCAAAGATGACCCTCTTAGTCCAATTTTTGAACTCAATATTGAATGAGCGCTTTCTTACCTTGTTGGAAAGACTGTTGAACCCTACTTTCTTATATATCGCTCAAGTAGAACAGAAAGAGAACCTGACAAAGGACCGAACAGATGCTCCAGCCGGAAACTTTTCCCTTCTCCACAGTTTCCACTAATGAGGGTTTGCCTGATTGCAGAATCATGAGTATCAAGTGACGTGGATTACTTGTTGGAATGAGTTTTATGGAAATGAACCCAATTATTACAATTGCTCGAGATTAGTGTAGTCAGTGAACTTTGTAGTAGTTGGTTTAGGAGATCTAAAGAGAGGCCTATAATAGCATCTTGGATCTCTGCATGGCAGGAAGCATTGTCTGCTGAAGAATGTGAAGGTTTGTCGATGCCATAGATTAAGAAATCTGCATTAGTTCCATTAAAAGGGGCATGAGATAACATCTCCACCATGTTCTCGACACGGTCTCCTCCATGAATGAATATGCATGCACCTGCTACAAAGCCAACACTGAAGTTGCGTTAGTACATCTTCCCAGGCAGAATAAACAGTGTGATCGGTACTAATTCGTTCCCTGCAAGTTTCCTTTCTATCTTCTGAAGGGAAGTGACAATCATTGCGATGTCGTTGGAAAGATTGTGTTGCAAACCCCCTGTCTGCAACTCCATTATGACAGCCATCGTAATCTCTAAACGAGCAATGGAAGTGAGAAAATCCTGGTAACTACCGTAACCTCTCCAACGAAGGTACTCGAATGCACAAAAAGAGCATCAAAAGAAAGAGGAAAATTAGCGATGAAAATGAGAGAAAGATTTAAAGGAAATGGTAACTGAAACATCATCTTTTGTATAATCACGAAGGTTCCAAAATTGCATCTTAATCAGCGATACATTGACAATCTTACATATGAAAATGTTCATATATATATATTTGGGTAACGAATTAAAAATATATTTAAGATCCCATATTTTTCAAGAACAAAATAGTCATGGTTCATACATTGAAAAATATTATGTGGAATCTTATGCATTTCAAGATAAAACATGTCACATCGAATATTTTATCATTGTTACTAAACTTGTTAGTATTCAATACCATGAGATACAATTCTATGATAACCGAGGGATTATGTAATTCGATCAAGACTTACATAGACATAATCCCAATTCCTAAAAAATTTAGGAACAAGAGTATCATATACTTCATTTTGTGTCTTCCACCACGAGTCCTTAAAGTAGTCAAATCATGCTATTACATTAACCAAATCAGACGTTAGATTCAATTTTTATAGGTTGGATCGCACCAAACACAGATTGTTAGATCTTTTCATGTTTGCCTACTCTGATACCAATTGAAAAGACGCGGATACCAAAATACACCACAATGTTTTTGTTTCAACCTATAAGTCCTCTACCGAATGTGATCGTCTATGGACAGAGTCGAGACAATACGACAATTTGATTCACACTTCATGTGATTGTCTATGGATATGAGATAAAGACAATATAACAACAAGATAACTTGTGTGATTTACTATGGATACAAGATCGAGACAATACAACAACAAATTTTGTTACTTGATAATAGGTTCAGACTTAACCAAACTCTATAGGATCACTATCAAGTAACGCGGAGTTAACGTATATGTGTATTTCACTTTATTATAATAAACAAATATAATGCGGAAATTAAAGTAAAAGACACAACAAGATTTTATTAACGAGGAAACCGCAAATGCAGAAAAAATCCGGGACCTAGTCCAATTTTGAATACTCTCATAATTAAGCTAATATACAAAATCTAATACCAACTTCGTATACTTGAGACCAATTAGACTACCCCTAGCTACTTAGTTCCCCCAGTATCCTCGCGCCTTCGACTTCTAGAGTCACGCACGTGAATATCAAGTCCTTTGGATCGTATTCCAAACAGCAAAGGAAGAATCTCTTTGCTAATCACTCTAATCAATCTTGCTAAAAGATTTATATAAGTCGTTTGACAAAGGCTCTTCTTCTTAATCTAATAAACTTCTTTATATGGTTAGATCAATCTAACTTGAACTACCGAAATAATCAAGTATAGATTACACTCAATCAAAATAAATCTCAAAGAGATATATTGAGAATGCCGATCTCATGCAACTAATCAATCGAATAAATCCGATTCTAGTTGGATCCCAGCCGGTCAAGGTTTGTGCACATAATTCACAAGATACGAAAACCAATAAGGAATCTTCTTCGTCTTCAAATCTTCTTTAATCTTCAATAACCTGCACAACACCACTTGAATCTCTTGTAATCAATCACACACCGAACGGAGTCTCTTAACAATGGATTATCACAAGATGTCTTTTGATCTAACGATAATTCTAAAGATCTCGTCAATACTTCGATCTAGTTTGAGTGAATCTTATATCAAAAGAGAAGATTCTCAAGCATAAACAAACTAGGTACAATTAAAGTTTCAACAACCATTAGTCAATCAAATCAATTGAAAACTAATAACACTGCAATTATCTAGTTTCCCACCAACGGTACTCGTAGAGCTTCTTGATCCCACAAAAGTCTTTAAACGAGCGGCCGTATGAGATTTCACCTAATTAGGATACATTCCTCTCTAAATAAACGGCTCCACCAGAAACAACAAATAATGAAGTTCGCATGGCTCTTAGGATGGTTTGCTAGAAATGCAAACTTAGGTATTTATAGACCAAGAATGTTTGGACACCAAGGAATTTTCAAAACTGAAAGTATTCTCAAGATATGCAATGAATGGCAAAATTCAGTTTTCGTAATTCCAATAAATGCTTGTCCAATATTTCCGAAATCTCTCAATAGAAAATCTCCAATTAGTAAATGCACATTACTAATTTTTATTCTCTAGAGATATGCATTAATTGCTGGTAATTAATGCACATAAAACGAAAAACCTTAATTAAAAGATTTTTAATTTATTTCGGCACAGGATCACCTTGAGTACTAAGGAATATCTTTGAACAATAAATGATAAGAGTTACTGCTCGTGTTCAAAGTATGTTGACATCTTTCCACTGCAAATCCTTATTTCATATTTACATGGATTTGCATTCTTGGAATCGGTTATACCACACTTCCAAACAAGTTTAGAATTGGTTCACCTATTTTCCAAGACTCATGTGATTGATAAAATACCAAATCACATACATGTATTCAATCAGCTCTACCAATCACTAGGATCAGTTATACCTAATTATGGAAAAACTTGTGATCGGTCACACCAGTCACTAGGATCAGATACACCAGTTATAAGGATTAGTTCCATCTACTTATGGTATTACTTGTGATCTGTCACACCAGTTACCAGGACCGGTTACACCAATTAAAACACGCACTCATGATCGGTCACACCAATTACTAGGATCGGTCACACCAATTACAAGGATCGGTCATACCATCACATGGTGATTACTTAGGATCGGTTACACCAATTACTAAAAACCAGTCATACCAAATCATAAGTCAGGCATTGTGATTTACCAAGATACATAACCTAAGTTAGGATCAGTTCTACCATCTCATACATATTGGTCATCCAAATATTTACAATGAATAGCCCGACCTATAAGCCTATGATTTCCCTTTCGATTCACGAAACAAGTTCATGAATGTACTTCCTTTAAACAAATGTAAAACATTGTTTAACCCATTCACATAATCATAACAATATATACAAGATTAAGTCGATGTCATATCTACGAAGTTCAAAAGATAAGCGTTATACTTCGTAGTCTAATTCCTTAATACTATGATCACACTATTATGATAATGTCACATCACTAGAGTATCATACAATATGTACAATATATACAGCTTAGAAGTTACATTTTCAATATAGCACGACTTGAAAGATACGTTAGGAATGAAACAGTTCTAGTCAATATTACTAACCTCAAGTGTAAGGATGATGTCGTCATTGTAGTTCATTACTTATTAACATTCTTCAGGTATTCGGAGTAATACTTGTATGTCTCAACATTCCTAGACTTTCTAGTCTAACCTAAACGAAGTTGACTCTAGTATTTAATCAAGCGACTCTAGATGAGTTCTGATACTAAAATATGACAACCAAACTTGACATACCAACACTTGGTGAGTTTAACCGAGATATGCGGTAACAATTATGTTCTTTTCTACTTTTTATTGGTTACAGATTATCACCAACCGTACGTATAGCAGATAGATCAGTGTTAACCCCTAAATCCCTTGTATCACCGGATACGGAAGTTCTCGATTACCGGATTCTATTTGTCTAATCCACCTAGTAGTAGATCACTCAAGATGTAATTCAGTCAAACACATTAAGATTCATGAATTTATTCACTCAAGGTCTACTTTATAACGTTGTTTTCACACACAATTGCTCCATGGAATCCCTCCGCAAGGTCTCGTTTTTTTTACTTATTTAAAAATTCAAGAAAAAATTACTTATCCCCTAACTTTTACTAGATTTAGATCAATTAACAAATCAATTTAGTTTCGCACCTAAACGACCTATTAATCAAGCATAAACATTAATATTAGGGGTTATTTGGTACTCAAGTTTTGGCCAAAAACTGACTTTGGTCTACTTTTTTTCCAGCCTTTGCATTTGGCATTTGGAAAAAATGTTGACCCTCGTTGACCAGTTAAGTGGTGACCTGTCAAAACTTTCAGTCAATCTGGTAGGTAATTACTAAAATATATTTTCTTTTGCAACATTGACTAACTGTGTCCTTAACCCATCATATATATGGACGGTCCACATTATATCTTCTCTATCTAAAACATTAACGGCCAAGATTTTTAAACGTAATTCCATTCTTCTTCCTTTCTTCTACATCATCCTTTGTTAGAGCATAGCTCGGTTGAACCCACCAAGCGTTGGTATGTGAAGTTTTTTTGTCATATTTTAGTGAATCAAAACTCATATAAGAGTCGCTTGATTATGTACTAGAGACAACTTCGTATAGTTTAGACTAGAAAGTCTAGGAATATGAGACATACAAGTATTACTCGAAGACCTAAAGAATGTGAAGAAGTAACAAGCTACAACGACGACATCATCCTTCCTCTTGAGGTTAGTAATATTGACTTGAACTGTTTCATTCCTGACGTATCTTTCAAGTCGTGCTATATTGAAAACATTAACTGCGAAGCTGTGAATGATTATTATACTCTAGTAGTGAGACATGATCATATGATCATAGTATTAAGGAATTAGACTATGAAGTATAACGCGCATCTTTTGAACTTCGTAGATATGACATCGACATAATCGTATGAATGCTATTGTGATTATGTGTATGGGAAAATGTGAAGATTTCTCCCTAGGAAATAATGTTTACATTTATTTAAAGAAAGTACATTCATGAACTTGTTTTATGAATCGAAAGGGAAATCTCTAGGGGTTTATTGGTATTGTTATTCATTGCATATCTTTGGATTACCAATATGTGTGAGTTAGTAGAACCGATCATAACTTGTTATGTATCTTGGTATAACTAATCACAATGCCTGACTTATGATTTGGTATGACTAGTTTTGAATACTTAGTGTAACCGATCCTAAGTAATCACCTGAGATGGTATGATCGATATCTGTAAGTGGTGTGACCAATATCCTAGTAATTGGCGTGACCGAGCACAAAAGAGTTGTATAATCGATCCTCGTAATTGGTGTAACCGGTCCTAGTAATTGGTGTAACCGATCCTAGTGACTTATTTAACCGATCACAAGCAATACCATGAGAATATGGTAACCGGTCCTGGTAATTGACGTAACCGATCCTGATAACTGACGTAACCGGTCCTGGTAACTTGCGTGTCTGATCACAAGTAATCCATATTAAGGTATGACCGATCCTAGTGATTGGTAGAACCGTTGAACCCATGATTGTGATTTGATATTTGATCAATCACATAGTTGTCTTGGAATACAGATGAACCAATTCTAAACTTGTTTGGAAGTGTGGTATAATCGATTCCAAGATTGTAAAACAAAGGAAAGATGTCAACATACTTTGAACACGAACAGTAACTCTTAACATTTATTGTTCAAAGTTATTCCTTAATTACTCAAGGAGATCCCGGTCCGAAAGGTAGTTATTCCTTAATTAAGGTTGTTAGTTTTATATGCTTTAATTACCAGCAATTAAATGCATATCACTAGAGAATAAAAATTAGTAATGTGCATTTACTAATTTGAGATTTTCTATTGAGAGATTTCAGAAAATATTGGACGAAGCATTACCAGGAATTATGAAAACCGATTTGGGAATTTATTGCATATCTTGAGAATACTTTCGGTTTTGGAAATTCCTTGGTGTCCAAACATCCTTGGTCTGTAAATACCTAAGTTTGTATTTCTAGCAAACTATCGTAAGATCCAGGAAAACTTCATCTTTTTGTTGCTTCTGGTGGAGTCGTCTATCCGGAGAGGGAAGTAACCTAATTAGGCAAAATCTCTTACAACTGCTCGTTTAATGACTTCTACGGGATCAAGAAGCTGTACGAGTACCGTTGGTGGGAAACTAAATAATTGCAGTTTATTAGTTTTCGATTTATTCGATTAACTAACGGTTGTTGAAATTTGATTGTACCTAGTTTGTTTATTCTTGAGAATCTTCTCTTTTGATATAAGATTCACTCAAACTGGATCGAAGTGTCGACGGGATGTTTAGAACTGTTTGTAGATCTAAAGACATCTTGTGATAATCCATTGTTATCAGACTCTGTTCTGTGCGTGATTGATCACAAGAGATTCAAGTGGTGTTGTGCAGGTTTAATTGAAGATTAAAGAAGATTTGAAGACGAAGAAGATGTCTTATTGGTTTCTCACATCTTTGTGTAGCACAAACTTTGATCGGCTGGTATCCAAGTAGAATTGGATTTATTCGATTGATTAGTTGCACGAGATCGGTAACACCTAATAATTCTCTTGAGTTCTATTTTGATTTTTACAAATACGAATCTTATTACTTGGGTGATAGAGATTGGATTGATCTAATCAGTCAAATGCGTTTATTAGTTTAAATGGAAGAGTCTTTGCATATGACTTGAGATATCTTTATCTGGAAAGAATCAATAGAGCTGTTACCAAACAGATCTGTTGTTCCTTTACTGTTTGGAATATGATCCAAAGGAATTATTCCAGTGCGTGCACTTATTGAATGTCGGAAGCGCATGAATACTGAAGAAACTAAGTGAACTAGGTTTAGTTGCTTGGTCTCAACTATACGAAGTTGGTTTAGATTTTGTATTGCGGCTTAATTCTGAGAGTATTCAATTCTGGAATTGGTCCCGGGGTTTTTCTGCATTTGAGGTTTCCTCATTAATAAAATCTTGCCGTGTCTTTTAATTTTCTATTTATGCAATTATTATTGTTTATTATAATTTGAAGTCAAATACACAAACGTTAACTCCGTATTTATAGATTTTGGTTAAGTCTGAACCTATTATCAAGTAATCACACTTTGATTGTTGTATTGTCTCGATCTCGTATCTATAGACAATCACACAAAGTGTGAATACCACTTTTTCGTATTGTCTCGAATTTTTCCATATACAATCACTTTCGTTAAGAGGACTTATAGGTGGATAAATTAAAGATTGTGGCGTATTTGGGAACCTTTCGTCTTTTCTTCCTTAAAAACCGTCTGCATCTCCTTATTATTCAAAATCATTACACACAGAGAAACCACATCATCTCTTTTTTCTTCTTTTAATCGTCATATATAAAGGGAAAACCCAAATCTTAAAACCATTTTCGATACATTTTTCTGATTTTAATCACTACACATAGGAAGTCTTCCGATTATAAACCATTGCAACATGTTTCTACTCATAAGCAAATTGAATTTCGCGAAAATGAAGATCAGGTTGATGTTGAAGTTTTTTCTTACTACTGGTTAATGGGTTTCAATGATTTTGGTTAAATCGTTGTTGGTTATGATCAAGTTTTGATTTTAACTAAAGATTGAATAAATCAAAAATTCAATTTAGGGTTTTGGAGAAATTGAAAAAAATAATGAATTCAATTTCAGTTGGAACTTTAAACATTAGGGAAGGTGGAGATAAGCAATTTCAGTTGGAATTCAATTTAGGGTTTTGATTTTACAGGCCTAAGCTTGTATTTTTGTTTGAGAATTATTTGACATTTGAATGAAATTGAATTGAAGCTTCTATCGATGGATTGGAGTTTTCAATTTGCGTGTTGGATTTTATGGGTTGGAGTTTCCAATTTGTGTTGGAGTTTAAACAACAACAAAAAAAAAGTAACCATCAGGTTGGAGTTTCAATTTTGGGAAGAACATCAACTTGGGCTCTTCAAATAAAATTGCTAACGGTGTTAGTTAAATAGATTTATTTAGTTTTTAAAATAAATACTTAACAGAAGTCACGACTTAACCTGTCAATGAGGGTCAACGTTTTTTCCAAGTACCAAACACAAAGGCTGGACAAAAGTTTGACCAAAACCTGAGTATCAAAAACCCAATAACCCTAATATTAGTAAAAACAAACGATAATTATATGAAAAACTTCAAAGTAGAATTAAAAGAAAAATCAAATTATGTCAAGAACTAGGAATTCATCCTCAATCAATAAGAAAATTAGCTTCTCATGGTTTGGTATTCACACAAATAATTAAAAGAACAAAAACATGTGAAAACAAGCAAAAACCAAAGTATGTTGTGTGTATAGAGGTGTAGAGAAAAGTTGTAGAGAACTTCTCTATTTATAGGCTTCATTTTACTTGCAATCTTCTTAGGAATATGATCGTTTTCCCATAACAATTCAATTTCCAAGCCTTTCTCAAATCCATTCATCTTCTTTTTCTAAATTCAAGCCTAATTCTTCATCCATTTACAAGTCTAGGTCTTCAAGCCCATGAGAAATACTCAATGTAAATTTTTGTGCAAAGTTTGGGTCGCAAGAATAGTCATGGGATCACCGAAATACGACAAGGAAAGTCACTGTTGGCCGTAAAAATATTCTTCTTCATGTTTTCAAGAATCATCAACAAGATCTCATTTATCTCTGTTATCTTGCTCATGACAAACCCATTATGGAATCCAGAAAAAACAACCACTTTGTTAGAGCATAGCTCGGTTGAACCCACCAAGCGTTGGTATGTCAAGTTTGGTTGTCTTATTTTAGTGAATCAAAACTCATCTAAGAGTCGCTTGATTATGTACTAGAGACAACTTCGTATAGGTTAGACTAAAAAGTCTAGGATTATGAGACATACAAGTATTACTCGAAGACCTGAAGAATGTGAAGAAGTAACAAGCTACAACGACGACATCATCCTTCCTCTTGTGGTTAGTAATATTGACTTGAACTGTTTCATTCCTGACGTATCTTTCAAGTCGTGCTATATTGAAAACATTAACTGCGAAGATGTGAATGATTATTATACTCTAGTAGTGAGACATGATCATATGATCATAGTATTAAGGAATTAGACTACGAAGTATAACGCGTATCTTTTGAACTTCGTAGATATGACATCGACATAATCGTATGAATGCTATTGTGATTATGTGTATGGGAAAATGTGAAGATTTCTCCCTAGGAAATAAATTTACATTTATTTAAAGAAAGTACATTCATGAACTTGTTTTATGAATCGAAAGGGAAATCTCTAGGTTTATTGGTATTGTTATTCTTTGCATATCTTTGGATTACCAATATGTGTGAGTTAGTAGAACCGATCATAACTTGTTATGTATCTTGGTATAACTAATCACAGTGCCTGACTTATGATTTGGTATGACTGGTTTTTATTAATTAGTGTAACCGATCCTAAGTAATCACCTGAGATGGTATGATCGATATTTGTAATTGGTGTGGCCGATCCTAGTAATTGGTGTGACCGATCACACAAGAATTATGTAATTGATCCTTTTAATTGGTGTAACTAGTCCTAGTAATTGGTGTAACTGATCCTGGTAATTGGTGTAACCGATCCTACTAACTTGTGTAACCGATCACAAGCAATACCATGAGTATATGGTAACCGGTCCTGGTGATTGACGTAACCGATCCTGGTAACTGACGTAACCGGTCCAGGTAACTTGTGTGTTCGATCACAACTAATCCATATTTAGGAAGAACCGATCCTTGTGATTGGTAGAACCGATTGAACCCATGATTGTGATTTGATACTTGATCAATCACATAGTTGTCTTGGAATACAGATGAACCAATTCTAAACCTGTTTGGAAGTGCGGTATAATCGACTCCAAGATTGTAAATATGAAAGACAATTTACAAAGAAAAGATGTCAACATACTTTGAACACGAACAGTAACTCTTATCATTTATTGTTCAAAGTTATTCCTTAATTACTCAAGGAGATCCCGATCCGAAATAAATTAAAAATCTTTTAATTAAGGTTGTTAGTTTTATATGCTTTAATTACCAGCAATTAAATGCATATCACTAGAGAATACAAATTAGTAATGTGCATTTATTAATCAGATAATTTCTATTGAGAGATTTCGGAAAATATTAAACAAAGCATTACCAGGAATTATGAAAACCGATTTGGGCATTCATTGAATATCTTGAGAATACTTTCGGTTTTGGAAATTCCTTGGTGTCCAAACATCCTTGGTCTATAAATACCTAAGTTTGGATTTCTAGCAAACTATCCTAAGAGCCAGGATAATTTCATCTTTTTGTTGCTTCTGGTGGAGCCGTCTATCCGGAGAGGGAAGTATCCTAATTAGGCGAAATCTCTTATGACCGCTCGTTTAATGAGTTCCGTGGGATCAAGAAGCTCTACGAGTACCGTTGGTGGGAAACTAGATGATTGCAGTTTATTAGTTTTCGATTTATTCGATTAACTAACGGTTGTTGAACTTTGATTGTACCTAGTTTGTTTATTCTTGAGAATCTTCTCTTCTATTATAAGATTCACTCAAACTAGATTGAAGTATCGACGGGATCTTTAGAAATGTTTGTAGATCTAAAGACATCTTGTGATAATCCATTGTTAACAGACTCCATACTGTACGTGATTGATCACAAGAGATTCAAGTGGTGTTGTGCAAGTTTAATTGAAGATTAAAGAAGATTTGAAGACGAAGAAGATTTCTGATTGGTTTCTCATATCTGTGTGTAGCACAAACCTTGATCGGCTGGGATCCAACTAGAATCAGATTTATTCGATTGATTAGTTGCGTGAGATCGACATCGCTTTATATTTCCTTGTTGGGTTCTATATTGATTGATTGCAAATATAAACTCTTCTACTTCGGTAGTTGTTGGATAAATTCATCTACCAGGCAAAGGAGTTTATTAGTTTAAACGGAAGAGCCTTTGCATATGACTTGAGATATCTTTATCTTGAAAGAATCAATAGAGTTGTTACCAAATATATTTGTTTTTCCTTTACTGTTTGGAATATGATCCAAAGGAATTGTTCCAGTGCGTGCACTTATTGAATGTCGGAAGCGCAGGGATGCTGAAGAAACTAAGTGAACTAGGTTTAGTATGCTAATACAAAAGATTGCATTCCTTATTATATAAATGTATTAGTTCATGAACAAACCGATTTTAGAACATAACCTACTCAAGTATGCATACGGGTACGCATACCTAAGTGGCCGGACTAAGTTTGGGTTCGCCGGTTTGCAACCGAGTATGCATACCTTCAAACTAAGTTAAATCCCGGAACATGAAACTCATTTCAGTACGCATACCGGTATGCATACTAAGTTCCCGTACTTTTATTAACCAACCAGTACGCATACCGGTATGCATACCATGGTTCCCGGACTTGGATCAACACATATGCAAGTACGCATACTGTGCTTATAATCTAATCATGGTTAAGTGTTCTAAACTCTCATTTCAATCATTGAAACATTCTTGGAAGACGACAATAGCTGTCTCACACAAACTATTAGCTTCAAAGCAATTTGCAAGTGATCGAATGATCAATAGGAAATATTCTGAGTCTACATCAAATGACTGTCTCATACAAATCATGTAAGATGTTACAAGGCGGTTTTGACATGATCATCTTTTGACTTTCGTTAAGAATATAAGATGAACTTGGTTAATAAGAAATCTTTCCAACACATATTTCGAGAAATATGAAAGCGAGTTAAACTTGGCTCGAAATATCAAATGTGTATAATTGAAGTCTATGTAGATATACGACTTTTGTCTCAAATAGGAGATAGAGTAGATAGACTTTTGAGTGATAGATGAGTTCAAGTCTTCACATACCTTTTATTGATGAAGTTCCACAAGCTCCCCTTAGTAGTTCTTCGTCTTCAATCGATGAATGCCGTGAAGTCTAAAGCTCAACTACACTTTCTATCCTAATCCGAGACTTAGCTATAAGTAGACTAGAAAGCAAGACTTACAGTTTTGGCAACTAAACTTAACAAACAAGCTTGAGATAGCAATGGTTGCAATTTCGACCGATCAGTTCTCTAAAAATCTCCCTGTTTGTCAATTTTAGTGACAAAACTATCAATACATATGGATTACAAAATAAATAAACTTTGTAGCTACTCATCCAAATGCTTGATTTCCTTGGTTCTTCAACATTACTCGAAATCTTCGTCACTTGCAAGTACTCCAGTGATTCTGAACGTGTTCAACTCATCATCATAGTTGTTGAAGATATGTGGCTATAAAAATGAGAAAACAGTAGCTCTCAATTATTGTTATACAGTGTCGTAGTATTATTACACAGCATCAAAGTCCAATTGTATCACAACTTTGACAACAATACTATGGCGATATGTATCACTCCCCCTTAATAAATACTTCATCTCAAGCCGCACTCCCCACAAAGGTAATTTGGAAATTAAGCACAAGTTCAATTAAGAACTCTCCCCCATAAAATGTCATCCCCAAAGGAACAACTAGAGCGACCTTACTTTTACAAGAAAAGAAAGATTTCTTTGGACACAAACAAATTACATACATGAATTTTTATCCATAAAACTCAACTAAATTAACCACAAGAGAACCCATGATTAATTTAATCGGAAAAGCTCAGGATAAGAGAACTTACGGAGCCGCACAGTACTTTCACATAGAAGTGGATCAGGGAAAGATCAATACTGCGGAATATTCAAGGATTCATTCTATTTTTCATAAATATTTGTATAAAGACATATAATAGACTTAATCTTTACAATCAAAAGTTCATCCTATCTTCCATCAATATTTGCATAATGATATAATAGGATTAACTTTTGGCATATATGGGACAATCATAGTTCATGTACGCAAACACACATATCCCATAAAAAATTGCAATATATAAAACCAATAAAGATTAATACTGCAAAATCATCTTCCAAATAAACTTTAGAATTTAAATAAATAAATCTAAAAACATTGCAAGGTGAAAATCGTTGGTAATAGCTATGTGTACTCACAATAATTGCTATTCCAAACCCTAGTTATCCTTATTAAAACACAAGAATAAACTCTCATAAGAAGTTTCCTAGACAAAATAAAATATAACTCCTGAGAAAAACAAAACTGAAGGACTTCAGACATCATCAGCAACCATAGATAGAACACAAGCAAGTTCATTAGTTGCTTTCTTCGGTTCAATTTTCAGAAATTCAAGATTCTTTGTTGCAATTTCATGCTGTTCACGAACAACCCCAAAATCTCGAAGAAGATTTTCCACCAGTTGAGACGATATCTGAACTGGCAGATCTTTTTCCGATCAACTGCATGGAAGAAGGTTATGGAGAGAGGTCTTCGTGAAACTCAATAACTTTGCTTCCTTCAACATTGTCTTACTTTTTTCATCCATCCATTGTGCACACCATAATCTCACAGGAGAATTCTTGACGTTACTGAACGAGTATATATTAGAGGAAGAGTTCATGATATATATATATATATATATGAGATGTTCATAGGGAAAACCTAGTGTAACTCGTTTACGTTAGGTAATGGTCCAGGTGCACATACACTCATGGTTATGAACCCGTTTCAAAACCAAAAGAACCATGGAGCCTAATTTAGAAGTAGTTTTAATAAAAATCAAAGCTAAATTCTAAATATATTGACAGAAAAGCTTATCTTAAAAAGAATGATCATAAGATAATTGTTGATAGACAAAAAATCAACTGTCATTAGGAAGAAAAACTAGGGTTTTCAAAGTGAGCAACAAAGAGAAATTTCTTAAGAGTTACTGATCAAATATACTACGAATGTAATAATTAACCGGAGCAAGGCTCAACAGTAAGATGATAATTTTTTTTAACCGAAAAACGGATATAACAGAGACCAATATGTCAAGAAGAAGAGCTTCTTTAGAATTATGAGCATCCTCACACGGTCCCAAAGAGGATGCTCATCCGCAAGCAGTCAAGTTGTAGTTTGACAAACATACAGATCATCAAGAGTGTTGACATTTTCCCCTTTTCTTTATTGACTGACATCAGAAGAATCATAAGATTTTTCAGGAGAATTTATAAGAGGAGAATAAGTATTACCTGATGCAGCAGCTTATCTTGCATTCTTAGTACTTCGTTTGAGTCTATTGATACTGGTCTTGAGCTCTGAGACACGATTATTAATGTGAATTTATTCGGGAACATACACTTTAGGTACAAGACTTTCTTCAGCAGGTGCCAAGGAATTTGAAATTTTCTTCTTCCTTTGATGACTTTTTTCTCTTTACAGAGCAATTTAAAGAGTCAGCCGTCCATATAACATTCTTCCCTTTACAATTTTAAACAAATTTTGTGTCATATTTACAACCAAGAGTTGGCCCATCACAACACTTTTCTTGATTGCCGACTAGACCTTTAGCACCAGCATAATGAGAAGCAGGTTTGATTACTTCTTTAGACATCCAGACAAGAATGTTATGAAGTTTTTCATTCCGCAGTCGAAAATGACATCTCCTTTCAAGGTGACCTTTGTTTCCTCAATAGTAACAATTGAAAGGAATGTTTTTGACTGTTCTCATCTGAGCTGATTTTTAGGGTTGACAATCTTTGTTCATAGGAACATCGGCTGCTAAAGGTAGTTTTTTACTTTTGATATCAGTGAAATTTTCACTTAGGAAATTGCCATTAGCACAGACAAAATTGATATTACTAGCATTTGGAGCGTCTATTCCTTTATAGCCCAGACTACGTGTATCACGATGTTCTTTACATGCTCCCAGCATAGTGGATAATTTTGTAGAGCTAGTATTGAATATTTTCAGATTCTCTTCTAGTGATTTGACCTTATCAAGAGCAGCAATTAGATCAGCCTCCAATTGTTTTTCTCTGGCGAGAAAGCCGATTTCTATGTCATTAAAATAGTTTTGTTGAGAGTCATATCTTGCTTTAGTTTCTGCAAGTCTTCCTTTCAACACAAAGAGATTTCGATGAAGATTATCACATTCAGAATTTTTTGAACGCACATATTCATCACGATCTTTAAGAAGAGATTGTAAGAATTTATAACCAAAATCATATCCGTTAAAGAGTTTTCTCAATTTCCTGTTTTCTAGACAGAGAGGAGTCAGAAATTCAGCCAAGCAAGCTGTTGACTTGTTTTTCTTTATGAAATGGTCGAAAAGCTTGATGTATTATGAGACTTCCTCATCAACATCTTGTCCCTCATCTGAATCAATTTCATCTGAAAGATCATCCAACTGTTCATCTAGGCGTTTTTTCCAGTTAATTACAGTTTTAGACAATGGAGAAGACGTGAGAGTTTTCTCAGGAGACACAAGGCCTTGAACCAAGTCGGAATGTTTCTGAACTGGTGTTGCATTATTAGAGATGGTACTACTGTCCATAGATTCAGATCGCTACAAACACAGACTTATAAGGTCTTAAACGTGTTTGCCTGCTCTGATACCAATCGAAAAGGCGGGGGTCTAACAACCACACCCAATATTCCGCTTAGCAATCTATATGGACTAACACCAATATACTTTCAATAGAATCAAGTAGACATCCAGACTTAATCTTAAGAAAAGTATATCCAAGAGTTATATCTAAATTTCTCAATTCAATCTACAACCAAACAAATAGGAATTTCTGAGCCCGATTGAATATAAGAAATAACTTGGACAGTATAAAAAACCAATATCCAAGTGTCAATCAATTTAATCAACAACCAAAGGTTGGATTCACAATTTATTGAACTTACACACAACCTGTAATATTTCAATAATATAAACAAATATAATGTGGAAAAGAAATAACATAGACACAAAAAAAATTTGTTAACGAGGAAATCGCAAATGCAGAAAAACCCCGGGACCTAGTCTAAATTTGAACACCACGCTGTATTAAGCCGCTATAGACACTAGCCTACTCCAAGTTAACTTTGGACTGGAATGTAGTTGAGCCCTAACCAATCTCAAATTGGTCAAGGTACAGTTGCGTTCCTTACGCCTCTAGAACCACGTCGGATTCTGCGCACTTGATTCCCTTAGCTGATCTCACCCACAACTAAGAGTTTCTACGACCCAAAGTCGAAAACTTGATAAACCAATCTGTCTCACACAGAAAAGTCTATTGAATAGATAAATTTATCTCCCACCGATATACCTATGAGTTTTGTTCCGTCTTTTGATAAATCAAGCTAAACATGAACCAATTGATAAAACGGACTTATAATCCCAAAGAACAGCCTAGTATGATCAATCACCTCACAATAATCTTAAACGTATGGTAGCGAAACAAGATATTGTGGAATCATAAACGATGAGAAGAAGATGTCTGTGACTAATTTTTATCTTGCCTATCGGAGATTAAATCTCGAGAAAATCTTAGAGAAGATAATAATCAATCACGATAGAAAACAACAAGATCAGAAAACGCAACTACAGATAAAATAGTTGGGTCTAGCTTCACAATCCCAAAGAAGTCTTTCAGCCCTTAACCGACAAGGTTTTGGAAAAACCTAAGGTTAAAGGAGAATCGAATCTAGTCACAACTAGTATTACACATGAGGTGTGGGGATTAGGTTTCCCAGTTGCTAGATTTCTTCCTTATATAGTCTTCAAGTCAGGGTTTGCAATGAATGTTACCTTGGTAACAAAGCATTCAATATTCACCATTAGATGAAAACCTGATTAGACTCAAGCTAATATCTTTCAACCGTTAGATCGCACTTAGCTTGTTACATACAAATGAAAAGTGACTTTAATTAGATATGAGTAACCGTACCTAGACGTGTACACCTTTGTTAGCTCAACAATACTTAACCGAAGTTAGCCATATGAACACTTTCATATCAACCTTATTCATCTTAACCATAACTAGTTCAAATGACTCAAATGAAACTAGTTCCAGAGTTGTTCAATTGTTTATATTCTCATAGAAGTATACAAGACATAATTAAAGCAAAATCGATTTTATTCACTCGAATCAATTCATGAACATTATAGCCACGGTTTGCAAAAGATTGCATTCCTTATTATATAAATATATTAGTTCATGAACAAACCGATTTTAGAACATAACTTAGTCAAGTACACATATGGGTACGCATACCTAAGTAGTCGGACTAAGTTTTGGTTCGCCAGTTTGCGAACGGGTACGCATACCTTCCAAACTCATCAGTTAAATCCCGGAACTTGAAACTCACGTCAGTACGCATAGCGGTATGCATACTAAGTTCTCGGACTTTCATTAACCAACCAGTACACGTACAGGTATGCATACAATGGTTCCCGGACTTAGATAAACACATATGCAAGTACGCATACTAAACTTATAATCCAATCATGGTTAAGCGTTCTAAACTCCCATTTCAATCATTGAAACATTCTTGAAAGACGACAATAGCTGTCTCACACAAACTATTAGCTTCAAAGCAATTTTCAAGTGATCGAATGATTAGTACGAAATATTCTGAGTCTACATCAAATGACTGTCTGACACAAATCATGTAAGATGTTACAAGGCTATTTTCACATGATCATCTTTTGACTTTCATCAAGAATATAAGATGAACTTGGTTAAAGCGAAAGCTTTCCAACACATATTTCGAGAAATATGTAAGCGAGTTAAACTCAGCTCGAAATATCAAATGTGTATAATTGAAGTCTATATAGCTATACGAATTTTATCTCAAATAGGAGATAGAGTATATAGACTTTTGAGTGATATATGAGTTTAAGTCTCCACATACCTTTTGTTGATGAAGTTACACAAGCTCCCCTTAGTAGTTCTTCGTCTTCAATCGATGAATGCCGTGAAGTCTAAAGCTCAACTACACTTTCTATCCTAATCCTAGACTTAGCTATAAGTAGACTATAAATCAAGACTTATAGTTTTGGAAACTAAACTTGAAAAACCAGCTTGAGATAGAAACGCCTATGAGTTCGACCGAGCAGTGCTCTAACAACATTTTATGGGGGAGAGTTCTTAACTGAACTTGTGCTTAATTGCCAAATCTTTGTGGGGAGTACGGATGTAAAATATTGTAGGAGTTATATTATATCTTTATAAACTCCTTGATGAATACACTAAGTTTCGACTATGTGAAATCATTGAAACAAAGTTGATATGTTCTCTTTTAGTCATGAAGTATCTCTTTGAGAATTTCATTATGATCCCTCTAGTTTTTGTACCTTTGCCAATTTATATTGACAAAAAAGGGGAGAATTATTTTTTAGTTCACACTACATATACATATGGTTTACGGATCATTATGTAAGGAGGAGTGGTTTTCATTGCGAGATGAAGTATTGACTAAGGGGGAGTGATACATATCACTGTAGTATTATTATCAAAGTTGTGATACAATTGAATTTTGATGTTGTGTAATAATACTATGACACTGTATAACAATAATTGAGAACAACTATTTTCTTATTGTTATGGCTACGGACCTTCAACAACTATGATGCTGAGTTGAACACGTTCAGAATCACTGAATTACTTGGAGTGACGAAGAATTCAAGGAATGTTGAAGAACTAAGGAAATCAAGCATTTGGATGAGAATCTACAAATTTTATTTATTTTGTAATCCATATGTATTGATAGTTTTGTCAATAAAATTGACAAATAATGGGGAGATTGTTAGAGCAATGCTCGGTCGAACTCGCAAGCGTTGCTATCTCAAGCTTGTTTGTCAAGTTTAGTTGTCAAAACTATAAGTCTTGATTTCTAGTCTACTTATAGAAATGTCTCGGATTAGAATATAATGTGTAGTTGATCCTTAGACTTCACGATGTTCATCGATTGAAGACGAAGAACTACTAAGGGGAGCTTGTGGAACTTCATCAATAAAATATATGTGTGGACTTGAACTCATCTATCACTCAGTAGTCTATTCTATTCTATATCCTATTGAGACAAAGTCGTATAGATATATAGACTTTACATTATACACATTTGATATTTCGAGCTGAGTTAACTAGCTTATATCTTTCACGAAATATGTGTTGGAAAGCTTTTTGCTTTAACCACGTTCATCATTATTCTTGACGAAAGTCAAAAGATGATCATGTGAAAATCACCTGGTAACATCTTACATGATTTGTGTGAGACGGTCATTTGATGTAGACTCGGAATGTTTCGTATTGATCATTCAATCACTTGAAAATTGCTTATAAGTTAATAGTTTGTGTGAGAAAGCTATTGTCGTCTTCTAAGAATGTTTCAATGATTGAAATGGGAGTTAAAAGCTAAAATACATGTATGGATACATTACGGTTTGTGTACTTAGTGTACGAACTTTTTTGACAGAATTCAGGACCGGAAGTTTGCATACCCGTTCGCAAACTTTTTCAACAGTTAATTCGGGGTACTTAAGTTTGCATACCCGTTCGCAAACTGATTTACCTGTTGAAGTACGGGAACCAAGTTTGCGTACCCATTTGCAAACTGTTTAAACTGAGTTTGGTTCGGAGCTAAAGTTTGCGTACCCGTTTGCAAACTTTCGACTTGTGACCAATGTCCGGAACTTCAGTTTGCGTACCCGTTTGCAAACTTAAGTGGTTCAGGTTCTTAAATCGGTTAAATATTGATTTCATACTTATGAACAAATACATTTATAAATTAAGGAATGCAATCTTTGCAAAACGTGGCTAAAATTTTCATGAACTGATTCTTTTGAATCAATCCGGTTTTTCTTCAATTGTGTCTCGTATACTTCTATGAGAATATAAAAAATTGAACAACTCTATGAGTAACGGAATTAAATTCATTTGATTATCAATTTATCTAGAAGGTTTAAGATGAACATGATTCATAGAAAAGTGTTCATATGGCTAACTTCCCTAAACTGTTATTGAGCCAACTCAATATACACGTTTAGGTACGGTTACCCATATCTAAATGAAGGTATATTTCATTTGTGTGTAACAAGATAAAGACCATCTAACGGTGGAAAGATATCAGCTTGAATCATAAATCGGGTTTCATCTAATGATGAATATTGATTGCTTTGTTCCAAAGTTATCAAACCCTGATTTGAAGACCATATAAGGGAGAACTCTAGCAACTGGGAAACCTAATCCCCACACCTCTTGTGTGATACTAGTTGCGACTAGAGTCGATTCTCCTTTAACCTAGGTTTTTCCTAAAACCATTATAGGTTAACGACTTAAAGACTTCATTGGGATTCTGAATCCAGACCCAAATATTCTCACTGTAGTTGCATGTTCTGATCTTACTTTGTTCTATCGTAATGAGTATTATATTCTCTAAGATTTGCTCGAGATTTATCCCTGATAAGTAAGATATAAAAAGTAATCACAAAGCTCTTCGTCTCATTCTTTGTGATTCCACAATAACTTGTTATACTACCATATAATTAAGTTATTGTGAGGTGATTGATATTTCTAGGTTGTTCTTCGGGAATATAAGACCGAATTATCAACTGGTTCCTGTTCACCTTGATTTATCAAAAGACGGAACAAAACGTTGTAGATATTTCTGTGGGAGACAACTTTATCTATTCAAATAGACTTTTCTGTGTGAGACAGATTTGTTTATCAAATCTTCGACTTTGGGTCGTAACAACTCTTAGTTGTGGGTGAGATCAGCTAAGGGAATCAAGTGCGTAGAGTCCTGCTGGGATTCAGAGGCGTAATGAACGCGACTGTACCTTAATCAGGGTGAGATTGGTTTGGTCTCAACTAAATTCCAAGACTAAGTTAACTTGTAGTAGGCTAGAGTCTGTAGCGGCTTAATACAGTGTGGTGTTCAAATCTGGACTAGGTCCCGGGGTTTTTCTGCATTTGCGGTTTCCTCATTAACAAAACTTCTGGTGTCTGTGTTATTTCTTTTCCGCATTATATTTTCTATATAATTGAAATATCACAGGTTGTGCGTAGTTCAATCAATTGGTCAATCAAACCTTTGGTTGTTGATTGAAATTGATTGACACTTGAACATTGGTCTTTGGTACCATTCAAGTTGTTTCTCATAATAATCAGGCTCGCCGATTTCTATCTGTTTGATTTGCTGATTACATTAAGAAATAGAGATATAACTCTTGGATATATTTTCCTTGATTGAGTCTTACTGTCTAGTTGATTCTCTTGGAATTATATTGTAGTTAGTCCATGAAGATTACCTAAATGAAATATTGGGTGTGGTTGTTAGACCCCCGCCTTTTCAATTAGTATCAGAGCAGGCCAACACATTTAAGACCTCATAAGTCTGTATTTGTAGCAATCTGACTATATGGACGAGTCTATCTCTAATAACGTACCAGTTCAGAAATTACCAGATGTTTTTCAAAGCTTGGATTCACCTAGAAAACTGTCATATCTAAGTCAATATATAAACATTCTCTTGATGTTGAAACTGTTGATAACTGGGGAACACTCCTTGAAGAACAGTTGAATGAACTTTCTGATGAAGGGATTCAAATATTGATAAAGATATTTATAAGGAAGTCTCAGAGTATGCTAAGGTTTTGGATTCGTTGGAAAAGAAGAAGATGAAAACTTCTCTTGTCACACCTCTTCTGACTCCTATCTGTCGAGAAAACAAGAAATTGAAAAGGATTTACATAGGTCTTTATGTTTCGAATCGCTCTTGCGAATCAATCCTCAAAGATTCTGAGGAAAACCTGAGTAGAAAGTCACTTGAATGTGATAATTTTTAACTCTCAGCAAACAAGTTTTGATGAAAGATAAAGCGCTTATCTCGCTCGAGAAAAACGCCTTGAGTCTGATTTAGCTGCTTCTCTTGATAAAATCAAGATGTTGGAAGATGACTTGAAAAAGTTCAATACTAGTTCAAGCAAATTAATTATTCCAGGAGCAAGTGAAAATCATCGTGATACACGAGGATTGGTCTATAAGGAAATAAATGCTCCAAGTACTAATAAAGAGGTAAAATTCGTCAAGGTGTTTTTGGGTGAAAACCGTTTCTGCTGATTTTGGTAATTTCTTGTATGTGAATGAGAAACGAGTCTAAACCCTAAATAATGTACTACACGGGAGTACTTTTGATTCGACAGATCAATCTGTACAAATCTGGCCTAAACCAAGAAATGGTCGTTCCATACTTGCTTCGGTCACAAAGTGAAGGAGAAGGGTTGGTCTTAGGGAGGGAAGCGAAGAAAGTGTTGAGACCAGAATCGTCGTTCTGGAAGAGTGGGTGTTTTGTGACTTGTATCATAAAATTAGACTTCCTAGATAAATGAAAAGCTATTAGGTGATTTCTGAACGTCGTATTGTTTTCCTGACCAAAAACTTGTTTTTTGGTGGAAATAGGTGAGACCTATTTATACAAGTCGCAACAAAACGTACCCTGGTCTCGTAGGAAGTGGAAACGATTGAGTAGTGTAAGAAGGGAGTAACTGATAACGCATGGAATTGATGTTTCCATAATGAAAGATACGTGTCACCATTACTTCTTGCCATTACTAACCGCCCCGCTTTATGACACGTTCTTGTAACGGGCGTATTGCATGTCGCACGCTGTAAATCGCCAGACCAATACCCTGATGAGTATCCCCCAGTTTGTGACATGTTTTGATGTCTCGAGTGTTTTCGTGGAAAACATGTAGCACTTTTCTACGTGTGGAAAGTTGAAATTGAGAGGCTTGCCGCAGGTAAATAACATGTAACGCTATTAGGCTCGTCTTGGCTGGTCGCCTAAAACTTGCCACAAGCCCGCCGGCTTGGTGGCGAACTTCGATGCCTGAGATCACATCTTATGAAATTAGGGTAGCCGTTGATTATGGCTACCTTGTGTTGGCGCCTAAAGATGGCCCAGTGGCGTTTTTGGTGCACGCCACTAGCAATGCGGCATAGATGGCATGGCTCGTGCATGCCAGTGGCACGGTAGTGCAAGTGGCGCTTGGCGTATCCATGGACATTAAATTTAGGCGGCAGGTCGCCTGAAAGTTACCACAAGTCTGTCATCTCGGTGGCGAACTTGGAAGGCTGAGATTGCATCTCATGAGGAAGGATAGCCATCGATTATGGCTACCTTCTGTCGGCACCTGACAACTTTGTCTAAATTAGGGTTTAGCATGATGAAAACCTAATTAGCGTATAAGGCACGCCATTTGTCATGTGCGCCTGTCATGCGCGTTTGGCAATTTAGGCATGCCGATTGGCATGTGCGCGTGGCATGCGCGTTTGGAGAGTTTGGCATGCTGCTTGACATGTTTGGCATGTGCGTCTGGCATGCGCGTCTGGCGGGTTTGGCATGCTGCTTAGCATGTTTGGCATGCCTATTGGCATGTGCGTCTGGCACGCGTGTTTGGCGAGTTTGGCATGCTTTTTGGCATGTTTGGCATGCCGATTGGCATGTGCGCTTGACATGCGCGTTTGGCGAGTTTGGGATGCTGCTTGGCATGTTTGGCATGCCGATTGGCATGTGCGTCTGGCTAGCGCGTTTGGCGAGTTTGGCATGCTGCTTGGCATGTTTGGCATGTCGATTGGCATGTGCATCTGGCACGCGTGTTTGGCGCGGGTTTTGGGAAGCCAATTGGATTTGTGACCATCTGGCGTGGTTTCCTCCTTTTCAACGTTGTGGCGAATTTGAAGCAACCTGATTGGTTAATGTAAGAGGGTCGGCCAAGCATGGGCGTGGCTACACTTCTCTGTGAGTGTGGCGGATTTAAAGTGACCTGATTGGTCGATGGGAAGTGGGGCCGACAAGCTAGGGCGTGGCCACACTTCCAGTGTGCTGTGGCGAATTTAATCGCCTAGTTTGGCTAAGCATAGTTTTTCGACCAACGGGGTCTAGTGTACTACGCGGGGCGCGAAACCCTAATTTTGCAAATTAGTCGGGTTTATGAGTTTTTTATGAGATATCACAATAATTGGATGGATTTTGTATGCTGCCATAAAAATCCTTATCTACAGAATGCAGTGTGCTTTCCGTCTAAGCATTTCGTGCAATGGTCTTAACTTTGGTATTTAGAGGTTCATGCTACTCCGCTACGAGTGAACACAAATCCGCCATGCCATACCGATATTAAGGGTTCTGCCGGGAAACATAGCACATGAAAGTACTCAGTGGGTCTTGTATTGGCGAGGTTCCGAAATTTACATAGTGTTTAGGATGGTTGCTACATTCGCCAGTCTGGATAAATTTCATGTAAATATATTGAATGGCTCAATAATTATGTTGGTGGAGAGGTTAGCACTCACAGCACCGTTTCCTTGTAGAGTGACGTTAGGTGCAAGGTTTTACGATTTTAACCCTAAGCTAAAAACCACCATCAACATAAGTCCCCTGCTTAGCTCGGAACAGTAACATTGTTGCGAAGTAAGCATAAGATGGTGACGGACAAGGATAAAATCGAAACGGCAAGTCATGAAGAGTTTGTCAGGAAGATTTGGCTAACCTTTGTAGGGAGGCCTGAGGAATTTGTGACCCTTGCATTGGTGGCTTTGCATAAATTCGTCTGGGCCATGGGGTGTTGGCATCAGCGTTGCAGATTTGGCTTGATGATCAACAGAGGTGGAACTGCAACCTGGTCCCTAGAACGGGCACTGGCTGGCTCAGAAAGGTAGATGGGCGATGTCTATGGAGCGGACTGCTGGCTAGGACGCGGACTTCTAGCGCCGGCCATAGAGCGGACTGCTGGCGCTGGCCATGGAGCGGATTGGTGGCATTGGTCATGGAGCGGACTGATGGCTGAGACGTGGACTGATGACATTGGCTTGGGACGCAGACTATTGGCGCCGACTTTGATTTGGTGGAGATGGCGCTGCTTTGAACGGCTAAGATGGCGTCGTTGGCTTGGTAAATATGGCGCTGATTTGAATGGATAAGATTGCGATGTTAGCTTGGTTTGGCCGTGGCGATGTCTTGGCACGCTTGGGACGCTTGGCTCGTCTTGGGACGCGGAACTGTTGGCTCGGCTTGGGACACGAAGTTATTGGTTTGGCTTGGCCGGGCCCGGGTCCGGTTGTCTCTTTCCATGCATGACCCACAAATAAGAAACCTTCCCCTATTCGAACTCCAAAAGGTGTCATGCCTATAAAAGGCGTCACCCCTCCTATTTACCTCGTATTATTGGTTTTATTTCCACGTCTTGGTGCTAGTGGCAGAGCGGTAGCAATAAAGCCGGCGAGCATATTCTAGGTATTTATTCTAGCATTTCTTCTTTAGCTCGTTCTTTTGTGTTGGTGTAAACCCTACCCATAGGCATATCCTCCATAAACCCATAAAAATACTCTTGTATGAATGATTCTTCTCTGCTAGCAGTATAGTAATAATATTAGCCGTCACATTGATAGTAAGGAAGCCCATTATTATGCAAAGTAGGCATGCGCGGATGGGTGGCCGTCGTTAGTTCTTCTCCCATGAAAACCTAGCTTTAGGGTTTCCTTTTCCTTTTGTGGCCGTGTGCAAAATTTCCATGGTGGGACACACTTTACCTTTGGTCGAGAGCATACTTCCTGCTGCGAGACACGATTTTGGCTAGGGGCACGTTTCCCGCGGAAAAACATGGCTCGTTGAAGCGAGTATCAGTCCCCACTCTTTTAGCTACGTGTGTTCCTTTTGGCTATGTGCGCTATAACTTGCGACCAAAATGAATTGGCTTGCGACCAAAATAGATCCTCCGCCAATGATAAAGTAGTCTTCATGCACCTTTTTTTTTTGGTAGTAACTTTTCTTCGATTTGCTCCGTTGTAGTTATTTTGAAAGTGAAAGCACTATAAGAAAATTTTGTTAGGATGTCACCCGAGAATAGTCCTGCCGCTATGTCGAAAAACGTTAGCAACTCCAAGCCCAACATGGATGACGAATTCTTTACAAAGTCTGCCACGGTTAAGAGAAACCATCCCAAATATGTGGCTATCCTTCTGAGCGGTTCAGAAAATGAAGGAGACGTCCCATCAGTTCGGCCAGGGCGCGTGATACGATTTTGTCTTCAGAAAAATGAGTATCCTGCTTCTCCTATTGACTTCAGGGCTTGTCAGATTCCATTGCGTTCTTTTGATGAACGAATGCGGTTCATGATAAGTCAAGACTGTGTAAGAGATAGTCTGACCAGGGCGCAGATCATCAATGCGGTCATGGCTTCTGCAACACTTCAAATCAGGAAGGACATCGTGGGCCTGGTCACTTTTATCTCCAGATGGTGTCCGGATACTCATACGGTCGTATGCTGGTGGGGTGAAACTACTATTTCTTTAGAGAGTGTAGCCGTCCTGCTGAATCTTCCAATAACAGGGAAACTTGACATTACTTTGTCTGATGAGGAAGAGGAAATGTGTGTCACTCTCGTTTCCAAGTCGGCAGGGTTTGTTCGGAAAGATTACGAAACGAAGTGCTTCTACAGCTGGTGGATGTCTGAATGGTTATCGGAGCCGGATCAGATGAACGGTACGCTCCATGTCGCTGCATTTTTGGCTCTGTGGTTATCCAGAGATATTCTTGCTGATGGCTCTGGAAAGAAGGAGATAAGACAGGAGCTCATCAAATTGGCGAAAGGTGTTGTCCTCCCCATCGGCGGCCTGTTTCTTGGATCTTTGTACACCCATCTGGATCACTTGACCGCGGACACGTATGTTTTTAATAGTCATATGAAAGTAGACTCGTATGTCCACATCACTTTTCTTCAAACGTGGTTGTGGGAGCATTTCAAAAATTATGCTCCTAAGCCTCTGACTTCATTTCCTGACTCCTATGGCAGTTCCAGGATACTCCGCCGATTGAACAAGCGTCCAAAATCCGGGTCGAAGCTCATCGACTTCCTCGACAATGCGTATGCAGTTAACTTTCGTCCTTGGTCTCCGGTCCATGCGTCCATAGTTCATCCGAACACTTTCGTTGATGCCCCAAATATTACTTTGCTTTCTGCTGGAGAGAATATGAGCGTTGGAGAAATCATATTCATGCGAAGCTGTACACCTGGACACGTGCCATCTTTCTTTAGGGGATCTTATGAGGCGGTTCCTCATAATATTGACAGGGATGCTCGGCATATGGGTTTTGACTAAGGAGTCTCATTTCTTCGTCAATCGGCGGCTCTGAAAGAATTGTTGTCAGCTTCTCTTGATGCCAGTGTTCTTGCGCCGGGTAAAAACCTCATTTTCCTGCTCTCAGAAGTCCATCAACGACCTCCAAATACAATGTGTTCTGGCAGGGTGAGTTTCTCGCGCTCCATGGGTTTGTGAATGACATGATGAAAGATCCCCGTGGCAAGCCTTTATCTTCAGTTTTAGCGGAACATCCATTATTGAGGGAGTTTCCTACGGCTAAGCGGAAATCTCCCAGCCCGGATGTGGAGGGTCCCCAGAAAAAGGAGCGAAGGTCTAAAAACCTTGCGGGTGGTTTTCAGTCGGATTCGACGGCTCTTGTGACTTTTAGTTCTTCCAATATGCGAGTATGTATGATTTTCTTCCTGATTTGGTCGTCTTGCATAAATATTCTGAATTGTCGCCACTGAACATCACTTCCCTTTTGATTCAGGGTCTCAACAAGATAAACGCCTTTACCAGACTTGCAAGTGGCCGAAAGGTGATGGCTTCTGAAGAAAAGTCCGGCGGTGCGGAGCCTCTCAGCAGTGAAGAGCAAGATGATGAAGAAGAAAACTCAGAGTCTGAAGGTGATGGGGGAAGTTCTTCAGAGCGAGGTAGCGAGTCCTCTTCCAATCCCAGTGGGCACACAGATGAGTCGGTGAGTCTCCCTCACGTTCTCCTCTTGGACTATTTATTTATACTGCACAAATATTCAATTGGTAGTGTTTATAGTAGGAGGCTGCTTCTGAAAATAATTCTGAGATGGAGATTCACGACAATGAAGATATAACTATGTTTCCAATCATGGAAACCGTACCCGCTGGTAATCTGGAGATGGAGATTGACCGTCGTGAAGATGTTGTTGTGTCCACGATGATAGGAAACGCTCCCATGGCTGCAGGTGTGATTGTCTCCAAGGAATCCGTGTTGGTCGCGGAATCAATTGCAGGCGCCACTTTTGACCCTCCATTTTTGACTCCTCATGAAGGACACGTGCTGATCGGAGGTTTCAGCGTAACAGTTAAGTATGAGGCGTTTTATACCAAGATATGGGAAAGGTATGGACATATTGCCACATCCAAAAAGATCACTAGCTGATTTGGGATGATCAAGCGCGTGGAAGAAGCTTTATCTTTGATTTATGACATGTGCAATGGGACTGGCCATACTGTTTCTGAAGATGTAATCTCAAGCTGGAAGTTTCACCGGGATGTGTGCGTGGGCTTTGAGTTCAACGTCTCCTGGTTCTGTGAAGGTCTTTCTAAGGTACAAAGGTTGCAGGCTGAAGCGGCTGACGGCCCTTCCACGGATTTGATTAATCAAAAGGAGGTAGAAGTTGAGAAGTTGTCACAGGAGTTGAAGCTGAAATAGGCGGCCCTCCAAAACGCGAAGGAGGTTTCTCTAAGAAGATCAAGCCATTGCTGAATGATTTTCCTTGAATATCTTCTGTCTTTTGGACTTCTTTTTGCTTAGTTTTTTTTTTTTTTTTTTTTTTTGAAAGGAAAAAGAAACACCTAGTTTATGGTTTGATTCTTTTATCTTTTTTTTTTTTGGATTTTTGGATTGATAGATAATTGTTACCTATGAGGGTTTTGGATTATTCTTTGGAATGAATTTTAGAATAATGTCGTTTTGATCATGACTGCTAGTAGAACAAATATTCCAGGAGAGTCATGGAACCGTAAATGTTATATGACGGTAGAAAGTATGGGATGAAATTTTGGGGATAACATGGCTATCGGTTCCTATTATCAACATGAAAACTTGAAGTAGCAGATTATGTACTTTGACGAACAAGACTTACCCGCTTTTAGGGTCTCCCAACAAAATGGATCTTCCGGGCGTAAGTCTGAGTTTTGTGGGCGACGGCATTGTGACTGTGAGAAGTCCCCAGTCATTCCTCATCGTGTAATAACTGACAACTGAGCCGTTGAACCCTGCGTCGTTTCTTCTACCATCTTGATATCCGGGTTGAAGAATGAAATTTGGAATTGGAAGTTGATATTGTAACCAAGAGATTAATCTCCCACTGTGGTCGCCAATTGTTTGTGGGTGAAAACCGTTTCTGCTGATTTTGGTAATTTCATGTATGTGAATGAGAAACGAGTCTAAACCCTAAACAATATACTGCACGGGAGTACTTTTTCTTCGAGAGATCAATCTGTACAAATCTGGCCTAAACCAAGAAATGGCCGTTCCAGACTTGCTTCGGTCACAAAGTGAAGGAGAAGGGTTGGTCTTAGGGAGGAAGCGAAGAAAGTGTTGAGACCAGAATCGCCGTTCTAGAAGTGTGGGTGTTTTGTGACTTGTATCAGAAAATTGGACTTCCTAGCTGAATGAAAAGCTATTAGGTGATTTCTGAACGTCGTTCTGTTCTCCTGACCAAAAACTTGTTTTTTGGTGGAAATAGGTGAGACCTATTTATACAAGTCGCAACAAAACGTACCCTGGTCTCGTAGGAAGTGGAAACGATTGAGTAGTGGAAGAAGGGAGTAACAAATAACGCCGGGAATTGATGTTTTCATAATGAAAGATACATTTCACCATTACTTCTTGCCATTACTAACCGCCCCGCTTTATGACACTTTCTTGTAACGGGCGTATTGCACTCCGGACGCTTTAAACCGCCAGACCAATACCCTGATGACACTACGGGAAAAATCATCATTGACGACACTAGATAAGAGTTTTAGTACCCCTACGACAACTCCATTTTATGCATTGTAGAACGGGGGTATTGTAGAAAGTCCGGGCTTTTCTACAATACTTAACAAGTGTTGTAAAGGGTGATGTGATTCATGGTTCGACAATATTTTGTCAAAGTTGTGATTCTGTTTCGATTTTTTTTGAAAACCTAACACAACTCTTGTTTGTGTTGTAAGACTATCTTGGACAACAGAAGTAGGATATCGTGGAAACATATGTAACAACTATTACTAGTATTATGAATAAGATTTGCACAACGCTTGTATGAATTGTCGAACTATCTTGGACAACACACAGTTATGTTGTAAAGAAACTTTTTCACAATATCTAGCTTATGTAGTTGAAAACTGGAAGACAACCTCTATTAGTATTGTGAATACTCCTGTCACTACACTTCCTTGAGTTGTATAACTATTCTGAACAACTCCTATTGATGTTGCAAGATTTGATTTTACAATCATTGTCGTGTGTAGTAGAAACTTTTAACACAACACTTATTAGTATTGTGAATATTACAGTCAGTACACTTTTTAGCATTGTAAAAGTATACAACTATACTATGTGTAGTAGAAATTTTGAACACCACATTTACTAGTATTGTAGGACTATCTTGGACAACACATAGTTATGATTGTAAAGAAACTATTTCACAATATCTGGGTTGTCTAGTGGAAATCTCTAACACAACTGTCGATTTGTGAATAAGACCCCACATACATATTTCACTTTTGTCAGTTACATTTTTGAACTTAACCCTCTTTGGTGAGAAGAATGTATGTGATTGTTTACAAAGAAGGCATATATATGATTGTTTACAGAGAACGCTTCGCTATTTGCGGCTCAGTCACCTGAGCATTATCTTTTGAGCATTACATTTTATTTTATAACTCTTATGAAGGGTTGTCATAGAGTTAGTGTATTAAAGAAACACACATTTGACAGAACCTGTGATAGTGTAGGATGGTTAGTGGTGTATACTTCCATGCCCGAGGCTCAGGATCAAATCCCCCAACCTCATTTTTTCCAACATTCTATATTTTTACTTCAACAACACTTATAAGTGTTGTTATACGTTTCTATTAAAAAAAGAAAAAAACCAAAACTTGTGAATTATAAGGATGGTTGATGAGCTAGACTTCCATGTAGTAGGTTCGTGTTCGAATCTCCCCTCTAACATATTTTTCATTATCATATTTTTGTGTTCTTCAACAACTCTTATGAGAATTGTGATAGGCTAAGTCACTACCTTTATGGAACAGAGTTGTTATAGCTAAATCTCGTCACAACTGATTTGCTTAAGGAGTTGTCGTTTGTTTTCTCAGCGCAACCCCTTTTTCCTAAGGGTTGGCAGTGATGATATACGACAACTCTTCTTTGAAACCAGTTGTAAAACATAGGACTTTATACGATGTTTAGCGAAGAGTTGTGAATCACCAGTTGTAGATGTATATTTTTCTCGTAGTGTGAGTATCCCCAGTTTCTGACATGTTTTGATGTCTCGAGTGTTTTCGTGGAAAAAAACTTTGCTACGTGTGGCAAGTTGAAATTGAGAGGCTTGTCGTAGGTAAATAGCATGTGATGCTATTAGGATCGTCTTGGCTAGTCGCCTAAAACTTTCCACAAGATCGTCGGCTTGGTGGCAAACTTCGATGGCTGAAATTGCATCTTATGAAATAAGGGTAGCCGTTGATTTTGGCTACCTTGTGTTGGCGCCTTAAGATGGCGCAGTGGCGTTTTTGGTGCACGCCAGTAGCAATGTGGCATGGCTGGCATGGCTCGTGCATGCCAGTGGAACGGTGGTGCAAGTGGCTCTTGGCGTAGCCATGTCCATTAATTTTAGGCGGCTGGTCGCCTGAAAGTTGCCACAAGTCTGTCAACTCGGTGGAGAACTTGGAAGGATGAGATTGCATCTCATGAGGAATGATAACCGTTGATTATGGCTACCTTCTGTCGGCGCCTGGAAACTTTGTCTAAATTAGGGTTTAGCATGCCAAAACCCTAATTGGCGTAATAAGGCATGTCGTTTGGCATGTGTGCCTGTCATGCGCGTTTGGCGAGTTTGACATGCTGCTTGGCATGCCGACTGGCATGTGCGACTAGCATGCGCGTTTGGCAGGTTTGGCATGCTACTTGGAATGTTTGGCATGCCGATTGGCATGTGCGTATGGCACGCGCGTTTGGAGAGTTTGGAATGCTGCTTGGCATGTTTAGCATGTCGATTGGCATGTGTGCCTGGCATGCGCGTTTAGCGAGTTTGGCATGCTGCTTGGCATGCCGATTGGCATGTGCGTCTGGCACGCGTGTTTGGCGCGGGTTTTGGGAAGCCAATTGGCTTTGTGACCATCTGGCGTGGTTTTCTCCTTCACAACGTTGTGGCGAGTTTGGACCAACCTGATTGGTTAATGTAAGAGGGTCGGTCAAGCATGGGCGTGGCTACACTTCTGTATGAGTGTGGCGGATTTAAAGTGACCTGATTGGTCGATGGGAAGTGGGGCCGACAAGCTAGGGGGTGGCCACACTTCCAGTGTGATGTGGCGAATTTAATCGCCTAGTTTGGCTAAGCATAGTTTTTCGACCAACGGGGTCTAGTGTACTGCGGGGGGCGCGAAACCATAATTTTGCAAATTAGTCGGGTTTATGAGTTTTTTATGAGTTACCACAATAATTGGCTGGATTTTATATGCTGCCATAAAAATCCTTATCTACAGAATGCAGTGTGCTTTCCGTCTGAGCATTTCGCGAAATGTCCTTAACTTTGGTACTTGGAGGTTCATGCTACTCCGCTGTGAGTGAACACAAATCCGTCTTGCCATACCGATATTAAGGGTTCTGCCGGGGAACATAACACAGGAAAGTACTCAGTGAGTCTTGTATTGGCGAGGTTCCGAAATTGACAGATTGTTTGGGATGGTTGCTATATTCGCCAGTCTGGATAAATTTCATGTAAATATATTGAATGGCTCAATAAATATGTTGGTGGAGAGGTTAGCACTCACGCACCGTTTCCTTGCAGAGTGACATTAGGTGCAAAGTTTTATGATTTTAACCCTAAGCTAAAAACCACCATCAACACAAGGCTAGTGATTTTTCTCAACAAAAGGTTTCCACTGATGGTAAAAGTGAATTTCCTTCGCCGGTAATTAAGGTTCGAAAGAGCAAAGTATATCAACCTCCAAAAACAGCACACATGAATCCGGGTAAGAACGTTCCTTATATTTGTCATTATTGCGGAAACAAAGGTCACCTGGAAAGGAGATCTCGTTTTCATATAAGGAATGAGAAACTTCGTGATGTTCTTGTTTGGGAATCACAAGAAGTTGTGAAACCAAGATCTTATGTTAAGGCTAATCCCCTTAACATTACAGGTTGTAATTATCCAACCTTTAGGCAAAGAAATCAGTGTTGTGATAAACCTAGATTTGCCTATAAACGTCATATGAATCCTTTTCACAATCGTAATGGTTATCAAAAGAATAACTTTGTAAAATCGAAGACAAGATCCGATGCTCCCAATTGGAGAAAGACTAACTTGCAAAAGAATAGTCGATACAATTCTCTTCCGATAATTCTAGAAGAGAGTAATGGGAAGAAGGTTCCGGTTGTTCCTAAACATACTCAAAAGTGGATACCAAAGAAAGTCTATGATGCTTTGAGTGTGAAAATGAATGATCTCTCAGAAAATTCCAGGACTATGGAGAAGGCAATATACATGATGTTGGAACTTAAAAAGTTCTTTGGAAAGGTGGATTTGGATGTGAAAGGTTCTAAAAGCGATCTCTTTCATGATAATCCAAAAGTGAAACGGAATAAGCCAAAAACTATTTGCAGAAAAGTATGTTTCAGTCACTTGTGGTGAGCAAGACATTGTTCACCTCAACACAACTTGATTGTGTTGTAAGTGCATCCTCACCAAGGAATGCCATGTTATGTATACGGTGAGGGAAGCATGAGAATTGAGGCGCACATATTGTGTTAGGTAAGATATTGAATTTTTGGTAAAGTCGTAGGATTTACGATTGGATTCTTCTAAAAGGTATGTCTATAAACTTGAGCAATATTTCCTTATCTATTATTTGCTTAAAGTGATTATCATGATCCTTGTACCTTGTGTATCATTCATATCTAAAGTCTTCATAGAGGCTGAAGTAACTTAAGATAGTGGACCCTATCTTAGGATCCATAAGCGTTGAACAGATTGGTGCAGGGATACTGAGGAAACTAGGTAACTAGGGGTAGTTTACTTGGTCTCAACTATACGAATTTGGTAGTGGTCTTTGTATAGCGGCTTAATTTTGAGAATATTCAAAACTGGACTAGGTCCTGTGATTTTTATACATTTGCGGTTTCCTCGTTAACAAAATCTTGTTGTGTCTTTACTTTTACCTTCCACAATTATAATTATTGTTTTAGTTATAACTAATTAAAATTAAGTACATTGTACGTTAATCCCAAATACTTGAGGTGATCCCTATAGTTTCGAACTAGTAAATATATACCGAGTGTATACCTTGTGGTTGTTATCTTCTTGACTGTCTCGTCTATATTAGATCATGCAAAGTATAGGACTCATAGGTTGATATCGAAAATATTGTGGTGTGCTTGGTACCCTCGTCATTTCAATGTAGATCTGGAGAAATAAGCAACGACTTGATCTGAAATGGTTGAATTAGTCCACATGGTTCAATTCCTTATTTCTTGCGGAAACGTACCCAAAAGTGTGACCCGTAGATCATATATCCGGCCGTCGACTCTTGCATCCGAATCGAACCCCCTTCATGATTCAGTGAATCGTTGCGATTCCCACTTTCCATTCCGAAATCCGGAAACCAGAACTAATACCATCAGTGCACCACTTCTGCTCACTTTTCGCACAGCTTTCAGAATTCTTGTTTGTTCTTTCTCGGCCTATACTATCACAGCAACAACTTAACCAACTTCCCTGTAATTCCAGCGTACAAAACACCACCTGAGACTGCAACCATTCTTGCAGTTCAACCCATGCCGATCTCGACAGCAGCAACTCATACCCTGTGTTGTTCTTGACAGAAGATGGCAACAGTTAACACCACCAGTTTCAGCTGCTTCACCTGCCCTGCACCAGGTCCACTTGCAACTTTCTCTCCAGAGCCTCCATACATTCACAAATCAACAACAGCCTCACTCCACATACCCACTGCACAACACCTGAGATGAACTTCCAGCTCCTCCATTCAACCTACTAGATCAACAACAGCCATTCTAAGCCTTTATTCTTCCACCTAACTTACTCCAGCAACTCATGAATATCAGCACATCATTCTTCCATGTATTCTCATGGTCTCCTGCTGCGACAAGCAACTACACCACCAGTGACTCAAACCATTGCAGACTCGAGTAATTACTTTAGTTCCTCCTGCTCTCACTTATCTGCTTCACTTCAACCCATGTAACTGCAACCTTTTGATCCCACCAGTGCCTTCTGTCACCAGCACAACCATTATGCATTACAGACCCAAGCCAACACCAATTACAGCTCTATCACATTTCATTCACCAACTTCAATTGCAGTCACCAACAACAACTGCACTGCAAACACAATTTGCAGCTCAGCTTCCATCTCAGACCAACCTTCCCTGCATTTCATACCCAGGTGCACTTCAATCATACATAACTCTTCCTTTAGATCCTGCACAACTGCAACTCAACCGGTCCCATCAAATCCTTGGATATCAACAGCAACAGCATCCTCAAACCACCACCTGCAATTTCGGCTTCTCTGGTTCGAACTCTAACCCATCTGAAATCTCACTCAAACTCATTTTATCTCAATCGATTTGCAGCAACACACCCATCAAATCCATCGATCTCAGAAACATGTCCTTCTTTTAATCTCCACAAACCCAAATCTCTGAAATCCGTCAAAATCATCACCAGATTCTTCAATCGATTTTAATGAAATGCAAACCCTAATTTCTTCTCGATCTCTGTCATCCACAACAACTCAGTTTCTTTCTCAATTGCTTGTATTTCATCCATCTTCTGATTCTTAAACTCTCGATTCAGCAGCAGCATCTTCTCAATCTCAGAAATCCAGCTTCACCCTTTAATCTTTACCGGTAGCAGAACCATCTCTGGTTTTACTCGACGCAGAACCTCTCCTCTCAATTATGATGCCGCCATTGTTCAGACCAAGATGGAAAAATAACAACAGATGAAGAGAAATGAATTTTCTCTGATTTTAGGTTTGCTATAGGAAATGAGGTTGGATATAACCACCCAGGTAAAGTAGATAAGGGATACCCAGTGACCAACTCAAACATGGCTTGTCGGCTTCAAAGAACCGACAACCTAATTCCTTTCTCAACTCCACTGTCAGTTTTGAGGAACTGGCAGTTCATTCTTCACCTCCTTCTCGCGCACCTTAACCCGCTTCAAGTGTAGCTCGCATGTGAATTTATCTCTTTTCCCTTTACGCTCCAAATGGACGTTTTCTCCTTCTTTTGCTCATAATGGCTCCATTGTACCTAATAACTCAAAATCAAACATAAGAGACACAAATCACAAAGACAATAGCAAAGAAATCATAAATACTAGATATAAAGTTAGGTGTTTTAGACACCTATCAGCATCTTTTGACACTAATCTCGCGTCATTGGCCATGTCCAACCCTGTTTGGCACATGCCATTGTCTAGCTGCAACTCATACATGCACTCCGCATATATGACACTTTGGCCAAGCCCCTGATAATGCACCACAATGGCGCATTTTCACTTGGCCACTAGACAGCCATGTCATATACCTCCCCCACCAGCTGAACTCGATGCCCTCGTCGATTCCTTTTGCTGTAAGTAAGCTTGAATTTTTTTCTTCAAATTGCCACAATGTAGTATGCTTCTCCCAAGAAGCTTCGGAGTCTGGCAACCCTTGCCACTTAATAAGAAAATAAGTTCTCATATTCTTATTACTCTACCCTATAACTCGATCATCAAGTATTGCCTCAACTTGCTTGTCGAATTGTGATCTTATTACTGGTGGTGCACGCTTCGGTTGTTGTCTCGAAGTGTCCAGCAAATCAGGATGGTATTTACTTAAGAAGCTGACATGAAAAGTGGGATGCACTTTCAAACGTTCCGGCAAATCAAGTCTGTAAGCCACCTTACCAACTCTTTTTATCACTTCAAAGGGACCATCATATCTTGGAATTAGTCCTCTATGCACTGTTTTGCTAGAAATCTTCTTCAAAATCTGGGGCGTTATCTTTAGCAGCACCATATCTCCCACCTCAAATTCCACATCTCTGCGATGCAAATCAACATATTTCTTCATTCGTCTTTGCGCCTTGGTGTTGATGGTGGTTTTTAGCTTAGGGTTAAAATCGTAAAACCTTACATCTGATATAACGTCACTCTATAAGGAAGCGGAGCCATGAGTGGTCAACCTATTCACTGGCGTATTTATTGAGCCGTTCAATATATTTACATGAAATTTATCCAGACTGGCGCATGTAGCAAAAATCCCAGGCATTCTGTAAATTTTGGCACCTTGCCTACACTCAATTAATATAAGTTTCTTTAAATTCTTTCTGTGCTATGTTCCCCGGCTGAACCCTTAATGTTGATATGGCATGACAATTTTTGTTCATCGTAGCAGAGTAGCACGAATTTCCAAATATCAAGGATAAGGTCTTTGCATAAGGTATTCAATCAGAAAGCATGCTGCTCTCTGGCAACGAACTTAAAAGAACTTTGTGTCAACACATAGAATTCAATCAATTATCCTGACTAATTTGCAATAGTTAGAGTTTTGCACCTTGCGTAGTATATCAGACCTTGCTTTTCGAAATTAAGCCTAGGAAAACTAGGTAATTAATCCGCCATGGATTAACAGATGAAAAATCTTGTCCAGAATCAGAAAACAAGGAGCTGCAGGATATGAGCAGCAACAAAGAGAGACGTGGCCATGCCTTAGGCCAACCGGCGCCATTTGCCATTGGCCACGCCCCGTCCTAAACCGGCCCTATTTACCTCGAACAATCAGGTCGCCTTAAACTCGCCACATGCACGTAAGTTGTGGATGGGCCCATACTTGCCGGTCCTATTTCCCATCGACCAATCAGGTCACACTAAACCTGCCACGTGCACCAAAAGGGTGGCCATGCCCATGCTTGGCCGGCTCCCTGCTTTCATTGACCAATCAGGTTGCTCTAAACCTGTCAAAGCTTTAAAAAGGGTGGAAATTGTGTCAAAAGGTTACCCTACCAAGTTGGCTTCCCAAAACCATGCGAACACGCCAACGACATGTCAAACATGCCAAAAAACAAACATGCCAGGCGCACATGCCAAACATGCATGGCAGGTGCACATGCCAAACGACATGCCAAACATGCCAAAAGCATGCCAATCGCACACGCCAAACAGGCATGCCAAGTGCACATGCCAAACGTGCCACCTACCGTATACTACATGATATATACGCTAATTAGGGGTTTCGACATGCCAAACCCTAATTTAGGCAAAGTTGCCACGCCAACCGAGCCAAACAATGTTCCACAGAACACGGGGATCAACGTGGCCATTAAAACTGATGTTGCCACACCACGTTTGAATCTAACACCAACGTGCCAAAAATCCAGCGGGCATGGCTACGCCAGGCGCCACTTGCACCATCGTGCCTCTAGCATGCACAAACTATGCCAGCCATGCCGCAACGCCACTAGCATGCATTAAAGGCGCAACTGTTCCATTGTCAGGCGCCAATGGAAGGCATCCACAATCAACGACTACCCTTCCCCATGAGATGCAATCTAAGCCATCCAAGTTTTCCACCAAACTAACAGACTTGAGGCAACTTTTAGGCGGCCAGCCGCCTAAATCCCGTGGCCATGGCTACGCCAGGCGTCACTTACACCATCATGCCGCTGGCATGCACAAACTATGCCAGCCATGCCGCAATGCCACTGACATGCACTAAAGGCGCCATTGTGCCATTATCAGGCGCCAACAGAAGGTAGCCATAATCAATGGCTACCCTTCCTCATGAGATGCAATCTCAGCCATCCAAGTTCTCCACCGAACTGATAGACTTGTGGTAAGTTTCAGGCGGCCAGCCAAGACGAGTCTAATAGCATCACATGCTATTTTCCTTCGGCAAGTCTCGTGATTTTGACTTGCCAAAGTGCTACATGTTCTCCACAAAGAACAATCGAGACATCAAACATGTCACAAACTGGGGGATACTCATCAGGGTATTGGTCTGGCGGTTTATAGCGTACGGCGTGCAATGCGCCTGTTATAAGAAAGTATCATGAAGAATGGCGTTAGTAATGGCAAGAATTAATGGTGTAAACGTTTCCTTCATCATGGAATCATAAATTCTAACGTTACACGTTACTCCACTCTTCCACCACTCAATTGTTTCCACTTCCTACGAGATCAGAGTACGTTTTATTATGACTTGTATAAATAGGTTTCACCTATTTCCACCAAACAAAAAGTTTTTGGTCGGAAACAACACAGTGTCCAAAAATCACATGGTATCTTTCCATTCTGCTAGCCGGTTCTACTTTCTGATACAAGTCATAAACAACCACACCTTCAGGATAAAACGATTTTGGTCTTAACACTCTCTTCTTTTCCATCCCTAAGACCAACCCTTCTCCTTCACTTTGTGACCGAAGCAAGCCTGGAACGGCCGTTTCTTGGTTTGGGACAGGATTGTATAGATTGATATCTCGAATCAAAAGTACTCCCGTGCAATACATTATTTGGGATGTAGACTCGTTTCTCATCCACGCACACGAATTTACCAAAACCAGCAGAAACCGTTTTCACCCACAAACAATTGATGACCACAGTGGGAGAATTAATCTCTCTGTTGCAATATCAATTTCCAATTTACGATTTCATTTTTGAATCCAAATCTCAAGATGGTGGAACTCAGGTCCGGATCAGCAACAAACCCTGAAAACACTAGCGCTGAATTATCCTTGGTGTTAACGCTCCTTCCAGTGTCATTAACACGCTAGCTGTCAACACCAGCGGCGCGGAAAATTTTCCTTCCGGTGTTACACCTCCGATCACCAGAGCCGTTGCTATTCTACCATCAGGACGAGAGACTGAAGGAGCCTTAGGAAGTCGATCCCATATTACCATTGCTGATTTGATGGAAAGACAGGAAGTTCTTGCTAGAGCTCAGACGGACATGGCTTCGACTCAGAAGGAGGTGCTTGTTTTCCTCAAGAGACTAACGGAGCGGCTACTACAGGAATCACGCCAACCAGAGCCAATGAGAAACACCTTCAATAATCCTGGCGCCGATGCCTCAGCAAGGCGCACCTTTGTAGATGAAGAGACTCGTTCAGGAGCTCCAGCGGAGAGAAATCAACCATTAAATTCTGTCACATGAGAATATTTGGAACAACTTCTTCGAAACCGAGACAAAAGCGATTCTGCGGACATGCATCAGTATCGACCCCCGTATCCTCCTGAAGTACAAAGAATTCCTCTTCCGAGAGGGTACTCTTCTCCTCAATTCTCCTTGTATGACGACACCGATAATGCGCGTGAACACGTCTCTCGATTTTTGGAATCCTTGGGAGAGCACGAATACAACCATGTTCTCCGTTTGAGGGAGTTTTCGAAGTCACTTACCGGAAGAGCATATACCTGGTACAACATTATTGCACCAAACAATATATCCAGCTGCTGTTACATGGTTACGACTTTCTACAAGAAGTACTTCTTTGTGTCTGAGCAAATCACTCTCTCAGATTTAGGAAGGATGTTTCAACGAAACAATGAACATCCAAATGATTATGTCAAAAGATTTAGAACTCAAGCGCTAGATTGTCACGACCCAAACGTAACCGAACAACAATTGGTGGATTCTTGCATAAATGGCATGGTTCCCATATATTGTGCCTTACGGGAGAATTTGAGATTCCGGATATTCTTTGAACTTCATGAGGCTGCTAAACATCGGCCACAACAACACCAGCATTGTTGGAAAGATCCAGGCCAGCCAAGAATGAAGACGCACGCGAAACTCGAGGAAATAGGCGCCTCATCAACAAGCAATATAACATTGGCCCCTCTACGAGCATGGTAGGCGAAGGAGGAAAAAGGAAGGCTCCAGCGGCAGAACAACAATCCAAGCGCACAACGCCAATGTATCAGGCGGCTCCATTGCGGAAGATTGCAGCTAAAGCTCATGTGCAACATAAAGAAGCCAGAGAAAACGCCTTAGGTTTCCCGTTTCCAATCGACGAAGTAATTGAACTTTTGGAGGCATGGATCCAAGATGACGCCATCCAATTTCCTCCTGCTAGGCGCCCACCAACTGAAGAGGAAATGACAAATCCCAAGTATTGTCGCTACCATAGGTTTGTCCATCACCCGACCAGTGAATGCAATAGATTGAAGCGTATCTTCAAAGAAAAGATGGAGGCTATGGAACTTCAACTGGGCAATGAGGGAGTTCACAGATATCCTCTTCCAGTCAGGGGTTGCATGCTCTCCTGGGACTCTATTTTCGAAACTGTGCCATCCATGATGCCGCACGTATGTGAAATCCTCTACTTCTCCAAGACGCAACGTCAAGACATGTTTGCAGCCCTTAATTGCGTTGTGTCGGGAAAGCGACTTTTTTCTATTGAAGAAACCACGCTGGAAAGCTCTCTCAGGAAGCAGCGTTAAAAAATGCAACTGGGGACTGCTCACCACGGTTTGTTTGAAGGATGCCAAGTTTGATAGCGCGTTGATCGACGCAGCCTCTGACTTCAGCATTGTTACCATCGAGACTCTGAGAGCCGCAGAGATTTCGAAGAAGGAGGATACCCACTCCCCAGTCGTGGTCAAAAATTCGGAAGGGGAAGCGATGAATGCGTACGGCTACATTAACCTCGAAATCAAGGTGGGAAATGCTCTAACGCATGGAAAATTCCATATTGTCAAAGAATGCCTAAAATATGACATGATCCTATGGCGCTCATTAATAGACACATTTTTGTGTCTGATATAATCTCAATTGTATATATTGTTAGTGCTCGATTTTATATTTATTTTGGCTTTTTATGTCTTTGTAGGTGTTTTTGGAAAAATAAGATTTTGCGGCGAAATTGGCTCGAAAAGTGTTTTTTGCGTTCATGGGAGGACATTTGCTATTCGGAACCTCAATTTGGATAAGGGGTAACCTAATTAATAAGGGGCATCCCATTTCCAGGCATCTGCTAATCGCACCCCTACTCTGGATAAGGGACAACCATCTTCAACATTCAAAAATCAGGTTTTGGCGGGAAAAAAGTTTAGTTAAAGAGCAGTTTTGGCAATCGTGATTTGGAGGAGTTTGAGGTCGATTAAACCTATGATTTTCATAGGATAGACTCCTTATGGATCTAGGAATCTGATATGGGTGTTTAAATCGATTAGATTGGGCTCAAACGACGGATTTTTCTCACAACAAAAAAATATGGAATGTCACGTGTGTGACATGTTTTAGGGAATTTTAGAGTGATTAAAACGTTGTAAACCTTCCCAAAGATTTGTATCTATCTAAGGAAGAGTTTAGAATAAAAAGGAATGCTCAGAAACGCGTAGAAATCCTAAAACACGAAATTATCGCAACTTGGCCGTGAAGAGAAGGAAAGAGATTTTGGAAGATTTGGGAGAGATTTAATCGGTATTTTTGACATAAATAGATGTCTTGGGGCATACAGAAGAGGTGTCGAGAGTTTTGGAACCTAAGGAGAGCCAGAGAAGAAGAAATCAGAGCTTTATCAAACTCTGTTTCTGCTACTGCTGCTGTTGAAGAAGAAGAACAGCTGAAGAACATTGACCCTCGCTAGACAGTCGCAGAAAAGTGTCACTGTTTAACAGCTAAAGAACATTACGCTGTTCAGGGCAGTCTTAAATCAGCGACAAAGCAACAGTTTTTCTGTAACAGTTCCATTGTAACAGCTGTTTTACAACACCAATACACTGTTGCAAACAGTCTGTGTTATTACTTTTCACTCTTTTAATCATCTTTTGAGCAACAAACACATATTTTGATATCATGATTGATATGAGGAGCTAAACCCCAACACTGGGATGACGGAGGAAGCCATATTTCATATGTGTAATTATATTTAGTTCTTTTTATGACTTTTTTGCATTAATTTAATCGTTTTATGATTTTTCTTAATTAGTTGTGAAGTCGTATGATGATGTATGCTTGGTCTAAGTGCTTTTGATGCATCATGCTAGTGATTTACAGTTAATCTTTTTAAAATTTACCCTGGCAAAGAATTAGAGTCAATAAACAAGAGCTATAATTGTCTAAGTTTGATTTTTGAACCACATGGTATGAGGTTTGGTGGAATCCTGAGTCTCAGTAATCTCTCGACATTGTGACAAACCTTGTGTATATATTTTCTTTATTTTTATTGTTTTCTATTATTAAGTCTGAAATTGAGTCTACACAAGTCCGAGTTGAACGAACTTTATTTACCACTTAAAAAACTACATCAATTTTTGGCGTCGCCGACGCGGATTTGTATTTAGATTTGTTTTAGGCTTATTTTTTTTTTTATTATTTTTTGTTCTTTTTTTTACGCGTTTTGGTATTTTTAGATTCTTTTCAGATTTAGAGCGAAGCTACAAGGAAAGAAAAGTACTATAAAAGGAAAGCCTCGCCACAGAAGGAAAGAAAATAGGATTCTGAAAGGAGTGAAGAAGAAGATTTTGTATATAGTTGTTTTTTTTTATTTAGAAATTGTAAATAGGATTTTATTTTTGTAATTTTTCTTTTCCTTTTTGGAAATTTTTATTTTTGACTTTATTTTTGGACTGGACATTATTATTATTTTGAAACCCTAAGGAATGGTTAAAAATTAAATATAAATTGTTTGCAGGGAAGGACGACAGTTACGATACTGTCTCGGCCCCTCGGGTTCGTACACTGACATAGGAGTCGGTGACCTGAGTCGACTTCAACGGTTCATCGCCCGTATGGTACGGGAGGTAAGACTCTATCCACCCACGAATCCCCTGTTGATAATGTTTTTGATTGTCGTTGTTTTATTTAGTAAATAGGATTCGAACTTTAAGACTTGTTAATATTAATTTTAAAGGAATAAAATAGAGAGTTACTGGGTCTAGGATTCGGCCAAACTCATATGAATAGGTTCAGTTATTCATTCTCAAATAATTATCGCTTGACAAATAAAACAACATCGACTCTTATTCTTGCCAAGGTAGATTTTCCAAGCATTAGTTATAAATCGTAAGCATGGGTCATCAAACATCTAAGCAAACATGACCCATCTAATAAAATAATAACTACTTTTTTCAAATCATAATTCTATTTTAATTAAGTGCAAAAGTCAAATATAAAATAAAACAAATTCACCCATGCATGAAGTCCGGCTTCCTCCGTCGACCAAGTGTTGGGGTCTAGCTTCTCATGATGAAAGCACACTCAAAAAAAAATTATTAATAGCTAAAATGGTGTTTACAATGGTGAAAATGAAGAAAAATTAAACGCAACAATTTTGCTCTACCAAAACTCCCCCTCCTTTCTTTGTTTGGTCCTATTAGCACCCTATTTATACACAACAACCCATTACTCAAACATCTTTTCAAAATATTCTTCCATAACTCCACCAGATCTTCTCTTTGATGAAAGATATCTCAGGAATAATTTGTTTCTCCATTATCACACATCTTCCTCTATTTGCTAGAATAAAATCCTTGGGATATTATCATTTTTTTATTTATAAATAAAAACACAGATTTTCTTTCTCCTTTTCAATAGAAACAAACTCATCAATATTTTATCTCTTTTAACTTCAAGATATGAAAACTTCTTGTATAATAGGCAACAAGATATCTTTGCCTTAAATCTTTGAGATCTCCCATAAATTATGTGAATCTGTTTCAAAAAGAAGAAGAGGGTGCCTCTATCCATTTGTTCATTTGTTGGGTGTCTTTAACAAGTTGGGTGACCGTATCTGAAATGGTGGGTGCCTTTATCAGTTCCTCTGGCAGCTTTTAACACTTTTTTCGATCTATTTTTCCAAAAGAGCTTATTTCCTTGAAAAGACTTAAAACAAGTTTATTAGTGATAAAATGAGTCCCAGCTAATGTATTTATGGGTGAAAATGCGTCGCACTTTCGTGTTTATCACCTGTCAGTGGGTTTTATTTTGTGTGACAACTCACACCCCTGCAATAGAATGTCGATCTGGTATTACAATAGCCAATACAACGAATATCCGACTGAGTTTCAAAATGGACGTTACTACTTTGACCATAGTGTGAATAGTGGTTGGGAACATCAGCCTTTTGAAGATTATGGTCCATACCATTGTGAGCCCAATTACTATCCACATACGTACCGGTCATATGAGCAAAATTCTTATATTTCTCCTTTAGAAGAGTCTCTCAGGAAGTTAGAAGAGTCGACACGTAGGATAACTGAGATTAATAACTTAGTTTATGACGAAAGAAATTTTTTTTAGAGGAATCCCTCAAGATGATAGCTGAGACGAACGAAAAAGAATTGCTCGAAAATCTTAATTTTCAATATAGTGTCTCCAATAATACCCTTGAAAATGAGGATAGTTATTTGCATAAACAGGATGACGAGGATAAAATTGGTTACACTACTTGTTTAGATGAGGTTCAACCATTTTCATGTTATTATAATGATTATGATGAGGATAGTGTTGATGAAGAATTTGAAATAAATAGGCATAGTGATCAGGAATTTGCTACTCCAACTGAGCTTAATAATAATATTATTTCTAGTTCAAATCCAAATAATTTAATAATTATTCACCTATTCAAAAGGACGAGGATTTGACTAGAGATACCCCCTTTTTAGATGATGTAGTATTTCCTTTTGATTACGAAGCTAATAATGGTTTAGAGGAACGAGTATATTTTGAGTCTAGCGATTTAGAAAAATAGACTTAGAAAAAGAAAATGAACTCGTCGAGATGAGTGAGGATGTACCCGACTTAGAAGAATCAATTGACCATTTTCATGAATTAGATGACCTTGAAATTAGGGAAGTTGTGACTAGTCTTTCTAGAGACACTGAAAACTCTAGGTTTGGGGGTGATTATCATTCTCCATGTGATTTAACTCTTAGAAAGATAACTCACTTGGGACTTGACATATGTGCCTCAACCATTTTAGAAGATTATCTTCATACACGTTTTCCTGAACCTAGTGATGTCTACAAGAAATTTCAGTTATTAGAAACCCATCCTCTGGTTGATGTGGTTTACCCAGGCTATGATACCCAGATTGACTTTGTTTTCCCACCAAATATTTTTCTTCCAAATGTGGGAATGTTTGATTTTCAAATGTGTCGAATATTAAGTTTTGAGACTAAACCTAATTACTTTAGGAGATTAGGGTCGACATACTTTTTTAAGGAAGATCACCACTCTCAATGTGGTCCGCTGTGTAAGTCAAATCTGATTGATTTAGAGGATCCTCAATCATCCCTGTTATTATTATGTGCTTCTAAGTTTTTATTTGAGTTTTTCCAGACTCTAGAACCTGAACATTTAGATCTAACTTATGAGGAAATGCAACCCATAAAAATATTTCATTTGGACCCAGTTATAGATCCTGAACCGGAACCACAACTATATGTAGTTGTCTTAAACAGGAAACTAGACAAGGGTGTGCTTTATTTGTTCATTTTCTTGGCATGTTGCAGATTCCTTTTACTTGTGATAGCTCTATTTGGTTTTGATCACCCACAGATATTTCGGCTATTACTTTATGATTTTATAAGGTGACTAATCCTTCTTAGTCTGGCTGAAGACATTAAACTTAGCACTTCTTGGGAGGTAACCCATTCTCATACAACACGATAATATCTTTCCTTATCTCTTTTGCTTCAAATGGTAACAATTTCTCCTTTTTTCATGCTTTTAATTTGATCTTTAGAACATTGAGGACAATGTTAGATTTAAGTTTGGGGGTATAGGAGAAACTTTTTAGTTGCACAATTAAACTCCAGAGCCTAGAAATTTATGCCTATTAAGGATGGCACTAACCAATCTAAGTGGATGGAAGCATTTTGGTTGTAGGAGTTGAGGAACCAATCTGACTAGATGGCAACATCTAAAGAGTCTATTCATAAAAGCACAGAGCTCAGGTGTTAGAAATAACATGATAGTTTCACCATATCTCGTTGAGTCCTTTTCACTTATGTTTTTATTTTGTTTTGTTTTAAATTATGTTTCTCTAAGTGATTAGGTGGGGCTCACGATTAAAGTTGTTACCAATGCTAGGGTGAATTAGAGTGATTGAGATATAAAAAAAAAAGAGTTGAAAAAAAAACAAAGAAGAGAAATTGAGACCAGACCATCAGACTAACTGGAATAAATTCAATAAAGTCGACCACTAGAACCCTTCTATATGCCAGTTGTGTTGACCTAGAGTTATTATCAATCATTGGTTCCCTTGTATATGCCAGTGTGTTGATATTAGTCAGATTAGTATCTCCGTCCATTAGGATAGGTTCATTTTGGCGGAGGCCTTCAGACAGATATGAGAAACACCGTTCACCTAGTAAACATCAAAACCATCTATGTTTTTCTATATCCATCTTCTTGATCTATCCATGTGATTAGTTTTGACTCCGGATATTTATGTCCATGGTGCGACTATCTGAGTAGAGCTCTGTCACTTCATATGAATTTTAGTATGCTTGAGTGCAAACTCGTGTACAACAATTGGAATTTCACATCAGGGTACTTCCTCCTGTAGTCAATAAGTATGCCAACCAAGGAGATTCTTTAGTGCCTTCCAAGGTTCTGTGTAGATAGCTAGGGTCTGGAGTAAAAAGGTTTTGTGGGTATACCTCTGGTAAGCCCTCCGGAGACAACACTCCTCCACTAGGGACACCTAGGGGTTTAAAGGCTTATTGCATACGCTAAATGCAATCGACGATGCCTGCGACAGTGAGTTAGGATTTTATTTTTGCTCGAGGATTAGCAAATAATAGGTTTGGGGGTATTTGATAGACACATTTTTGTGTCTGATATAATCTCAATTGTATATATTGTTAGTGCTCGATTTTGTATTTATTTTGGCTTTTTATGTCTTTGTAGGTGTTTTTGGAAAAATAAGATTTTGCGGCGAAATTGGCTCGAAAAGTGTTTTTTGCGTTCATGGGAGGACATTTGCTATTCGGAACCTCACTTTGGATAATGGGTAACCTAATTACTAAGGGGCATCCCATTTCAAGGCATCTGCTAATCGCACCCCTACTCTGGATAAGGGGCGACCATCTTCAACATTCAAAAATCAGGTTTTGGCGGGAAAAAAGTGTAGTTAAAGAGCAGTTTTGGCAATCGTGATTTGGAGGAGTTTGAGGTCGATTAAACCTATGATTTTCATAGGATAGACTCCTTATGGGTCTAGGAATCTGATATGGGTGTTTAAATCGATTAGATTGGGCTCAAACGACGGATTTTTCTCACAACAAGAAAATATGGAAAGTCACGTGCGTGACCTGTTTTAGGGAATTTTAGAGTGATTAAAACGCTGTAAACCTTCCCAAAGATTTGTATCTTTCTAACGAAGAGTTTAGAATAAAAAGGAAAGCTCGGAAACGCGTAGAAATCCTAAAACAAGAAATTGTCGCAACTTGGCGGTGAAGAGAAGGAAAGAGATTTTGGAAGATTTGGGAGAGATTTAATCAGTATTTTTGATATAAATAGATGTCTTGGGTCATATAGAAGAGGTGTCGAGAGTTTGGGAACCTAAGGAGAGCCAGAGAAGAAAAAATCAGAGCTTTACCAAACTCTTTTTCTGCTGTTGCTGCTGTTGAAGAAGAAGAACAGCTGAAGAACATTGACCCTCGCTAGACAGTCGTAGAAAAGTGTCACTGTTTAACAGCTGAAGAACATTAAGCTGTTCAGGGCAGTCTTATTTCAGGGCAGTCTTAAATCAGTGACAAAGCGACAGTTTTTCTGTAACAGTTCCATTGTAACAACTGTTTTGCAACACCAGTACACTGTTGCAAACAGTCTGTGTTATTACTTTTCACTCTTTTAATCATCTTTTGAGCAACAAACGCATATTTTGAGATCGTGATTGATATGAGGAGCTAAACCCCAACACTGGGATGACGAAGGAAGCCATATTTCATACGTGTGGTAATTATATTTAATTATTTTTATGACTTTTTGCATTAATTTAATCGTTTTATGACTTTTCTTAATTAGTTGTGAAGTCGTATGATGATGTATGCTTGGTCTAAGTGCTTTTGATGCATCATGCTAGTGATTTACAGTTAATCTTTTTAAAATTTACCCTGGCAAAGAATTAGAGTCAATAAACAAGAGCTATAGTTGTCTAAGAATTGATTTTTGAACCACATGGTATGAGGTTTGGTGGAATCCTGAGTCTCAGTAATCTCTCGACATTGTGACAAACCTTGTGTATATATTTTCTTTATTTTTATTGTTTTCTATTATTAAGTCTGAAATTGAGTCTACACAAGTCCGAGTTGAACGAACTTTATTTACCACTTAAAAAACTACATCAATTTTTGGCGCCGCCGACGCGGATTTGTATTTAGATTTGTTTTAGGCTTATTTTTATTTTTATTATTTTTTGTTCTTTTTTTACGCGTTTTGGTATTTTTCGATTCTTTTCAGATTTAGAGCGAAGCTACAAGGAAAGAAAAGTACTATAAAAGGAAAGCCTCGCCACAGAAGGAAAGAAAAGAGGATTCTGAAAGGAGTGAAGAAGAAGATTTTGTATATAGTTGTTTTTTTTTTATTTAGAAATTGTAAATAGGATTTTATTTTTGTAATTTTTCTTTTCCTTTTTGGACATTTTTATTTTTGACTTTATTTTTGGACTGGACATTATTATTATTTTGAAACCCTAAGGAATGGTTAAAAATTAAATATAAATTGTTTGCAGGGAAGGACGACAGTTACGATACTGTCTCGGCCCCTCGGGTTCGTACACTGACATAGGAGTCGGTGACCTGAGTCGACTTCAACGGTTCATCGCCCGTATGGTACGGGAGGTAAGACTCTATCCACCCACGAATCCCCTGTTGATAATGTTTTTGATTGTCGTTGTTTTATTTAGTAAATAGGATTCGAACTTTAAGACTTGTTAATATTAATTTTAAAGGAATAAAATAGAGAGTTACTGGGTCTAGGATTCGGCCAAACTCATATGAATAGGTTCAGTTATTCATTCTCAAATAATTATCGCTTGACAAATAAAACAACATCGACTCTTATTCTTGCCAAGGTAGATTTTCCAAGCATTAGTTATAAATCGTAAGCATGGGTCATCAAACATCTAAGCAAACATGACCCATCTAATAAAATAATAACTACTTTTTTTCAAATCATAATTCTATTTTAATTAAGTGCAAAAGTCAAATATAAAATAAAACAAATTCACCCATGCATGAAGTCCGGCTTCCTCCGTCGACCAAGTGTTGGGGTCTAGCTTCTCATGATGAAAGCACACTCAAAAAAAAAATTATTAATAGCTAAAATGGTGTTTACAATGGTGAAAATGAAGAAAAATTAAACGCAACAATTTTGCTCTACCAAAACTCCCCCTCCTTTCTTTGTTTGGTCCTATTAGCACCCTATTTATACACAACAACCCATTACTCAAACATCTTTTCAAAATATTCTTCCATAACTCCACCAGATCTTCTCTTTGATGAAAGATATCTCAGGAATAATTTGTTTCTCCATTATCACACATCTTCCTCTATTTGCTAGAATAAAATCCTTGGGATATTATCATTTTTTTATTTATAAATAAAAACACAGATTTTCTTTCTCCTTTTCAATAGAAACAAACTCATCAATATTTTATCTCTTTTAACTTCAAGATATGAAAACTTCTTGTATAATAGGCAACAAGATATCTTTGCCTTAAATCTTTGAGATCTCCCATAAATTATGTGAATCTGTTTCAAATGAAGAAGAAGAGGGTGCCTCTATCCATTTGTTCATTTGTTGGGTGTCTTTAACAAGTTGGGTGACCGTATCTGAAATGGTGGGTGCCTTTATCAGTTCCTCTGGCAGCTTTTAACACTTTTTTCGATCTATTTTTCCAAAAGAGCTTATTTCCTTGAAAAGACTTAAAACAAGTTTATTAGTGATAAAATGAGTCCCAGCTAATGTATTTATGGGTGAAAATGCGTCGCACTTTCGTGTTTATCACCTGTCAGTGGGTTTTATTTTGTGTGACAACTCACACCCCTGCAATAGAATGTCGATCTGGTATTACAATAGCCAATACAACGAATATCCGACTGAGTTTCAAAATGGACGTTACTACTTTGACCATAGTGTGAATAGTGGTTGGGAACATCAGCCTTTTGAAGATTATGGTCCATACCATTGTGAGCCCAATTACTATCCACATACGTACCGGTCATATGAGCAAAATTCTTATATTTCTCCTTTAGAAGAGTCTCTCAGGAAGTTAGAAGAGTCGACACGTAGGATAACTGAGATTAATAACTTAGTTTATGACGAAAGAAATTTTTTTTAGAGGAATCCCTCAAGATGATAGCTGAGACGAACGAAAGAATTGCTCGAAATAATCTTAATTTTCAATATAGTGTCTCCAATAATACCCTTGAAAATGAGGATAGTTATTTGCATAAACAGGATGACGAGGATAAAATTGGTTACACTACTTGTTTAGATGAGGTTCAACCATTTTCATGTTATTATAATGATTATGATGAGGATAGTGTTGATGAAGAATTTGAAATAAATAGGCATAGTGATCAGGAATTTGCTACTCCAACTGAGCTTAATAATAATATTATTTCTAGTTCAAATCCAAATAATTTTAATAATTATTCACCTATTCAAAAGGACGAGGATTTGACTAGAGATACCCCCGTTTTAGATGATGTAGTATTTCCTTTTGATTACGAAGCTAATAATGGTTTAGAGGAACGAGTATATTTTGAGTCTAGCGATTTAGAAAATAGACTTAGAAAAAGAAAATGAACTCGTCGAGATGAGTGAGGATGTACCCGACTTAGAAGAATCAATTGACCATTTTCATGAATTAGATGACCTTGAAATTAGGGAAGTTGTGACTAGTCTTTCTAGAGACACTGAAAACTCTAGGTTTGGGGGTGATTATCATTCTCCATGTGATTTAACTCTTAGAAAGATAACTCACTTGGGACTTGACATATGTGCCTCAACCATTTTAGAAGATTATCTTCATACACGTTTTCCTGAACCTAGTGATGTCTACAAGAAATTTCAGTTATTAGAAACCCATCCTCTGGTTGATGTGGTTTACCCAGGCTATGATACCCAGATTGACTTTGTTTTCCCACCAAATATTTTTCTTCCAAATGTGGGAATGTTTGATTTTCAAATGTGTCGAATATTAAGTTTTGAGACTAAACCTAATTACTTTAGGAGATTAGGGTCGACATACTTTTTAAGGAAGATCACCACTCTCATGTGGTCCGCTGTGTAAGTCAAATCTGATTGATTAGAGGATCCTCAATCATCCGATTATTATGTGCTTCTAAGTTTTTATTTGAGTTTTTCCAGACTCTAGAACCTGAACATTTGATCTAACTTATGAGGAAATGCAACCCATAAAATATTTATTTGGACCCAGTTATAGATCCTGAACCGGAACCACAACTATATGTAGTTGTCTTAAACAGGAAACTAGACAAGGGTGTGCTTTATTTGTTCATTTTCTTGGCATGTTGCAGATTCCTTTTACTTGTGATAGCTCTATTTGGTTTTGATCACCCACAGATATTTCGGCTATTACTTTATGATTTTATAAGGTGACTAATCCTTCTTAGTCTGGCTGAAGACATTAAACTTAGCACTTCTTGGGAGGTAACCCATTCTCATACAACACGGTAATATCTTTCCTTATCTCTTTTGCTTCAAATGGTAACAATTTCTCCTTTTCATGCTTTTAATTTGATCTTTAGAACATTGAGGACAATGTTAGATTTAAGTTTGGGGGTATAGGAGAAACTTTTTAGTTGCACAATTAAACTCCAGAGCCTAGAAATTTATGCCTAAGGATGGCACTAACCAATCTAAGTGGATGGAAGCATTTTGGTTGTAGGAGTTGAGGAACCAATCTGACTAGATGGCAACATCTAAAGAGTCTATTCATAAAAGCACAGAGCTCAGGTGTTAGAAATAACATGATAGTTTCACCATATCTCGTTGAGTCCTTTTCACTTATGTTTTTATTTTGTTTTGTTTTAAATTATGTTTCTCTAAGTGATTAGGTGGGGCTCACGATTAAGTTGTTACCAATGCTAGGGTGAATTAGAGTGATTGAGATATAAAAAAAAAGAGTTGAAAAAAAAAAAAAAGAAGAGAAATTGAGACCAGACCATCAGACTAACTGGAATAAATTCAATAAAGTCGACCACTAAACCCTTATATGCCAGTTGTGTTGACCTAGAGTTAGGATTATCAATCATTGGTTCCCTTGTATATGCCAGTGTGTTGATATTAGTCAGATAGTATCTCCGTCCATTAGGATAGGTTCATTTTGGCGGAGGCCTTCAGACAGATATGAGAAACACCGTTCACCTAGTAAACATCAAAACCATCTATGTTTTTCTATATCCATCTTCTTGATCTATCCATGTGATTAGTTTTGACTCCGGATATTGATGTCCATGGTGCGACTATCTGAGTAGAGCTCTGTCACTTCATATGAATTTTAGTATGCTTGAGTGCAAACTCGTGTACAACAATTGGAATTTCACATCAGGGTACTTCCTCCTGTAGTCAATAAGTATGCCAACCAAGGAGATTCTTTAGTGCCTTCCAAGGTTCTGTGTAGATAGCTAGGGTCTGGAGTAAAAAGGTTTTGTGGGTATACCTCTGGTAAGCCCTCCGGAGACAACACTCCTCCACTAGGGACACCTAGGGGTTTAAAGGCTTATTGCATACGCTAAATGCAATCGACGATGCCTGCGACAGTGAGTTAGGATTTTATTTTTGCTCGAGGATAGCAAATAATAGGTTTGGGGGTATTTGATAGACACATTTTTGTGTCTGATATAATCTCAATTGTATATATTGTTAGTGCTCGATTTTGTATTTATTTTGGCTTTTTATGTCTTTGTAGGTGTTTTTGGAAAAATAAGATTTTGCGGCGAAATTGGCTCGAAAAGTGTTTTTTGCGTTCATGGGAGGACATTTGCTATTCGGAACCTCACTTTGGATAAGGGTAACCTAATTACTAAGGGGCATCCCATTTCAGGCATCTGCTAATCGCACCCCTACTCTGGATAAGGGGCACCATCTTCAACATTCAAAAATCAGGTTTTGGCGGGAAAAAAGTGTAGTTAAAGAGCAGTTTTGGCAATCGTGATTTGGAGGAGTTTGAGGTCGATTAAACCTATGATTTTCATAGGATAGACTCCTTATGGGTCTAGGAATCTGATATGGGTGTTTAAATCGATTAGATTGGGCTCAAACGACGGATTTTTCTCACAACAAGAAAATATGGAAAGTCACGTGTGTGACCTGTTTTAGGGAATTTTAGAGTGATTAAAACGCTGTAAACCTTCCCAAAGATTTGTATCTTCTAAGAAGAGTTTAGAATAAAAAGGAAAGCTCGAAACGCGTAGAAATCCTAAAACAAGAAATTGTCGCAACTTGGCGTGAAGAGAAGGAAAGAGATTTTGGAAGATTTGGGAGAGATTTAATCGGTATTTTTGATATAAATAGATGTCTTGGGTCATATAGAAGAGGTGTCGAGAGTTTGGGAACCTAAGGAGAGCCAGAGAAGAAAAATCAGAGCTTTACCAAACTCTTTTTCTGCTGTTGCTGCTGTTGAAGAAGAAGAACAGCTGAAGAACATTGACCCTCGCTAGACAGTCGTAGAAAAGTGTCACTGTTTAACAGCTGAAGAACATTAAGCTGTTCAGGGCAGTCTTATTTCAGGGCAGTCTTAAATCAGACAAAGCGACAGTTTTTCTGTAACAGTTCCATTGTAACAACTGTTTTGCAACACCAGTACACTGTTGCAAACAGTCTGTGTTATTACTTTTCACTCTTTTAATCATCTTTTGAGCAACAAACGCATATTTTGAGATCATGATTGATATGAGGAGCTAAACCCCAACACTGGGATGACGAGGAAGCCATATTTCATACGTGTGGTAATTATATTTAATTATTTTTATGACTTTTTGCATTAATTTAATCGTTTTATGACTTTTCTTAATTAGTTGTGAAGTCGTATGATGATGTGCTTGGTCTAAGTGCTTTTGATGCATCATGCTAGTGATTTACAGTTAATCTTTTTAAAATTTACCTGGCAAAGAATTAGAGTCAATAACAAGAGCTATAATTGTCTAAGTTTGATTTTTGAACCACATGTATGAGGTTTGGTGGAATCCTGAGTCTCGTAATCTCTCGACATTGTGACAAACCTTGTGTATATTTTCTTTATTTTTATTGTTTTCTATTATTAAGTCTGAAATTGAGTCTACACAAGTCCGAGTTGAACGAACTTTATTTACCACTTAAAAAACACATCAATTTTTGGCGTCGCCGACGCGGATTTGTATTTAGATTTGTTTTAGGCTTATTTTTTTTTATTATTTTTTTGTTCTTTTTTTACGCGTTTTGGTATTTTTAGATTCTTTCAGATTTAGAGCGAAGCTACAAGGAAAGAAAGTACTATAAAAGGAAAGCCTCGCCACAGAAGGAAAGAAAATAGGATTCTGAAAGGAGTGAAGAAGAAGATTTTGTATATAGTTGTTTTTTTATTTAGAAATTGTAAATCGGATTTTATTTTTGTAATTTTCTTTTCCTTTTTGGAATTTTTATTTTTGACTTTATTTTTGGACTGGACATTATTATTATTTTGAAACCCTAAGGAATGGTTAAAAATTAAATATAAATTGTTTGCAGGAAGGACGACAGTTACGATACTGTCTCGCCCCTCGGGTTCGTACACTGACATAGGAGTCGGTGACCTGAGTCGACTTCAACGGTTCATCGCCCGTATGGTACGGGAGGTCAGACTCTATCACCCACGAATCCCTGTTGATAATGTTTTTGATTGTCGTTGTTTTATTTAGTAAATAGGATTCGAACTTTAAGACTTGTTAATATTAATTTTAAAGGAATAAAATAGAGAGTTACTGGGTCTAGGATTCGGCCAACTCATATGAATAGGTTCAGTCATTCTCAAATAATTATCGCTTGACAAATAAAACAACATCGACTCTTATTCTTGCCAAGGTAGATTTTCCAAGCATTAGTTATAAATCGTAAGCATGGGTCATCAAACATCTAAGCAAACATGACCCTCTAATAAAAATAATAACTACTTTTTCAAATCATATTCTATTTTAATTAAGTGCAAAAGTCAAATATAAAATAAAACAAATTCACCCATGCATGAAGTCCGGCTTCCTCCGTCGACCAAGTGTTGGGGTCTAGCTTCTCATGATGAAAGCACACTCAAAAAAAATTATTAATAGCTAAATGGTGTTTACAATGGTGAAAATGAAGAAAATTAAACGCAACAATTTTGCTCTACCAAACTCCCCCTCCTTTCTTTGTTTGGTCCTATTAGCACCCTATTTATACACAACAACCCATTACTCAAACATTTTCAAATATTCTTCCATAACTCCACCAGATCTTCTCTTTGATGAAAGATATCTCAGGAATAATTTGTTTCTCCATTATCACACATCTTCCTCTATTTGCTAGAATAAAATCCTTGGGATATTCTCATTTTTTTATTTATAAATAAAAACACAGATTTTCTTTCTCCTTTTCAATAGAAACAAACTCATCAATATTTTATCTCTTTTAACTTCAAGATATGAAAACTTCTTGTATAATAGGCAACAAGATATCTTTGCCTTAAATCTTTGATATCCCATAAATTATGTGAATCTGTTTCAAATGAAGAGAAGAGGGTGCCTCTATCCATTTGTTCATTTGTTGGGTGTCTTTAACAAGTTGGGTGACCGTATCTGAAATGGTGGGTGCCTTTATCAGTTCCTCTGGCAGCTTTAACATTTTTTCGATCTATTTTTCCAAAAGAGCTTATTTCCTTGAAAGACTTAAAACAAGTTTATTAGTGAAAATGAGTCCCAGCTAATGTATTTATGGGTGAAAATGCGTCGCACTTTCGTGTTTATCACCTGTCAGTGGTTTTATTTTGTTGTGACAACTCACACCCCTGCAATAGAATGTCGATCTGGTATTACAATAGCCAATACAACGAATATCCGACTGAGTTTCAAAATGGACGTTACTACTTTGACCATAGTGTGAATAGTGGTTGGGAACATCAGCCTTTTGAAGATTATGGTCCATACCATTGTGAGCCCAATTACTATCCACATACGTACCGGTCATATGAGCAAAATTCTTATATTTTCTCCTTTAGAAGAGTCTCTCAGGAAGTTAGAAGAGTCGACACGTAGGATAAACTGAGATTAATAACTTAGTTTATGACGAAAGAATTTTTTTAGAGGAATCCCTCAAGATGATAGCTGAGACGACGAAAGAATTGCTCGAAATAATCTTAATTTTCAATATAGTGTCTCCAATAATACCCTTGAAAATGAGGATAGTTATTTGCATAAACAGGATGACGAGGCTAAAAATTGGTTACACTACTTGTTTAGATGAGGTTCAACCATTTTCATGTTATTATAATGATTATGATGAGGATAGTGTTGATGAAGAATTTGAAATAAATAGGCATAGTGATCAGGAATTTGCTACTCCAACTGAGCTTAATAATAATATTATTTCTAGTTCAAATCCAAATAATTTTAATAATTATTCACCTATTCAAAGGACGAGGATTTGACTAGAGATACCCCCGTTTAGATGATGTAGTATTTCCTTTGATTACGAAGCTAATAATGGTTTAGAGGAACGAGTATATTTTGAGTCTAGCGATTTTAGAAAAATAGACTTAGAAAAAGAAAATGAACTCGTCGAGATGAGTGAGGATGTACCCGACTTAGAAGAATCAATTGACCATTTTCATGAATTAGATGACCTTGAAATTAGGGAAGTTGTGACTAGTCTTTCTAGAGACACTGAAAACTCTAGGTTTGGGGGTGATTATCATTCTCCATGTGATTTAACTCTTAGAAAGATAACTCACTTGGGACTTGACATATGTGCCTCAACCATTTTAGAGATTATCTTCATACACGTTTTCCTGAACCTAGTGATGTCTACAAGAAATTTCAGTTATTAGAAACCCATCCTCTGGTTGATGTGGTTTACCCAGGCTATGATACCCAGATTGACTTTGTTTTCCCACCAAATATTTTTCTTCCAAATGTGGGAATGTTTGATTTTCAAATGTGTCGAATATTAAGTTTGAGACTAAACCTAATTACTTTAGGAGATTAGGGTCGACATACTTTTTTAAGGAAGATCACCACTCTCATGTGGTCCGCTGTGTAAGTCAAATCTGATTGATTTAGAGGATCCTCAATCATCCTGTTATTATTATGTGCTTCTAAGTTTTTATTTGAGTTTTTCCAGACTCTAGAACCTGAACATTTAGATCTAACTATGAGGAAATGCAACCCATAAAAATATTTATTTGGACCCAGTTATAGATCCTGAACCGGAACCACAACTATATGTAGTTGTCTTAAACAGGAAACTAGACAAGGGTGTGCTTTATTTGTTCATTTTCTTGGCATGTTGCAGATTCCTTTTACTTGTGATAGCTCTATTTGGTTTTGATCACCCACAGATATTTCGGCTATTACTTTATGATTTTATAAGGTGACTAATCCTCCTTTCTTAGTCTGGCTGAAGACATTAAACTTAGCACTTCTTGGGAGGTAACCATTCTCATGCAACACGATAATATCTTTCCTTATTCTTTTTGCTTCAAATGGTAACATTTTCTTTTTTCATGCTTTAATTTGATCTTTAGAACATTGAGGACAATGTTAGATTTAAGTTTGGGGGTATAGGAGAAACTTTTTAGTTGCACAATTAAACTCCAGAGCCTAGAAATTTATGCCTATTAAGGATGGCACTAACCATCTAAGTGGATGGAAGCATTTTGGTTGTAGGAGTTGAGGAACCAATCTGACTAGATGGCAAATCTAAAGAGTTATTCATAAAAGCACAGAGCTCAGGTGTTAGAAATAACATGATAGTTTCACCATATCTCGTTGAGTCCTTTTCACTTATGTTTTTATTTGTTTTGTTTTAAAACTATGTTCTCTAAGTGATTAGGTGGGGCTCACGATTAAGTTGTTACCAATGCTAGGGTGAATTAGAGTGATTGAGATATAAAAAAAAAAAGAGTTGAAAAAACAAAAAGAAGAGAAATTGAGACCAGACCATCAGACTAACTGGAATAAATTCAATAAGTCGACCTGGAACCCTTGTATATGCCAGTTGTGTTGACCTAGAGTTAGGATTATCAATCATTGGTTCCCTTGTCTATGCCAGTTGTGATAGTAGTCGATTAGTATTGTGTCCATCTAGGTCAGTGATTTGGGCGGAGGCCCTTGCAGTTGCGACAGATGAGAAAACGACGTTACCTAGTAAAATCAAAAACCTTATGTTTTTTGTTTTCATCTATTGATCTTGTGTGCATTCTTTGAGTTTCATGTCGCGTTTGTCCGGAATTGATGTCCCATGGTGCGACTATCTGAGTAGAGAGCACTCTGTCACTTCATATGAATTTTAGTATGCTTGAGTGCAAACTCGTGTACAACAATTGGAATTTGCACATCAGGGTACTTCCTCCTGTAGGTAAATAAGTATGCCAACCAGAGATTCTTTTATGCCTTCCAAGGTTCGTGTAGATAGCTAGGGTTGGAGTAAAAAGGTTTTGTGGGTATACTCTGGTAAGCCCTCCGGAGACAACACTCCTCCACTAGGACACTAGGGGTTTAAAGGCTTATTGCATACGCTAAATGCAATCGACGATGCCTGCGACAGTGAGTTAGGATTTTATTTTTGCTCGAGGATTAGCAAATAATAGGTTTGGGGTATTTGATAGACACATTTTTGTGTATGATATAATCTCAATTGTATATATTGTTAGTGCTCGATTTTGTATTTATTTTGTTTTATGTCTTTGTAGGTGTTTTTGGAAAAATAAGATTTTGCGGCGAAATTGGCTCGAAAAGTGTTTTTTGCGTTCATGGGAGGACATTTGCTATTCGGAACCTCACTTTGGATAAGGGGTAACCTAATTACTAAGGGGCATCCCATTTCAAGGCATCTGCTAATCGCACCCTACTCTGGATAAGGGCGACCATCTCAACATTCAAAAATCAGGTTTTGGCGGGAAAAAAGTGTAGTTAAGAGCAGTTTTGGCAATCGTGATTTGGAGGAGTTTGAGGTCGATTAAACCTCTGATTTTCATAGGATAGACTCCTTATGGTCTAGGAATCTTATATGGGTGTTTGAAATCGATTAGATGGCTCAAACGCGATTTTTCTCACAACAGAAAATATGGAAGTCACGTGCGTGGACCTGTTTTAGGAATTGTAGAGTGATTAAAAACGCTGTAACCTTCCCAAAAGATTTGTATCTTTCTAACGAAGAGTTTAGAATAAAAAGGAAAGCGCAGAAACGCGTAGAAATCCTAAACAAGAAATTGTCGGCAACTTGGCGGTAAGAGAAAGGAAAGAGATTTGGAAGATTTGGGAGAGATTTTAATCAGTATTTTTGATATAAATAGATGTCTTGGGTCATATAGAGAGGTGTCGAGAGTTTGGGAACTAAGGAGAGCCAGAGAAGAAAAAAAATCAGAGCTTTACCAACTCTTTTCTGCTGTGCTGCTGTTGAAGAAGAAGAACAGCTGAAGAACATGACCCTCGCTAGACAGTCGTAGAAAAAGTGTCATGTTTAACAGCTGAGAACATTAAGCTGTTCAGGGCGTTCTTATTTCAGGGCAGTCTTAAATCAGTGACCCAAAGCGACAGTTTTCTGTAAAGTTCCATTGTTACAAACTGTTTTGAACACCAGTACACTTGCAAACAGTCTGTGTTATTACTTTTCACTTTTAAATCATCTTTTGAGCAACAAACCATATTTTGAGAAGGATTGATATGAGGAGCTAAAACCCCAACACTGGGATGACGACGGGAAGCCATATTTCATACGTGTGGTAATTATATTAATTCTTTTTATGACTTTTTGCATAATTTAATCGTTTTATGATTTTTCTTAATTAGTTGTGAAGTCGTATGATGATGTATGCTTGGTCTAAGTGCTTTTGATGCATCATGCTAGTGATTTACAGTTAATCTTTTTAAAATTACCCTGGCAAAGAATTAGAGTCAATAAACAAGAGCTATATTGTCTAAGAATTGATTTTTGAACCACATGGTATGAGGTTTGGTGGAATCCTGAGCTCAGTAATCTCTCGACATTGTGACAAACCTTGTGTATATATTTTCTTTATTTTTATTGTTTTCTATTATTAAGTCTGAAATTGAGTCTACAAGTCCGAGTTGAACGAACTTTATTTACCACTTAAAAAACTACATCAATTTTGGCGCCGCCGACGCGGATTTGTATTTAGATTTGTTTTAGGCTTATTTTTTTTTATTATTTTTTGTTCTTTTTTACGCGTTTGGTATTTTTCGATTCTTTTCAGATTTAGAGCGAAGCTACAAGGAAAGAAAAGTACTATAAAAGGAAAGCCTCGCACAGAAGGAGAAAAAGAGGATTCTGAAAGGAGTGAAGAAGAAGATTTTGTATATAGTTGTTTTTTTTTATTTAGAAATTGTAAATAGGATTTATTTTTGTAATTTTCTTTTCCTTTTGGAAATTTTATTTTTGACTTTATTTTGGACTGGACATTATATATTTTGAAACCCTAAGGAATGGTTAAAAATTAAATATAAATTGTTTGCAGGGAAGGACGACAGTTACGATACTGTCTCGGCCCCTCGGGTTCGTACACTGACATAGGAGTCGGTGACCTGAGTCGACTTCAACGGTTCATCGCCCGTATGGTACGGGAGGTAAGACTCTATCCACCCACGAATCCCCTGTTGATAATGTTTTTGATTGTCGTTGTTTTATTTAGTAAATAGGATTCGAACTTTAAGACTTGTTAATATTAATTTTAAAGGAATAAAATAGAGAGTTACTGGGTCTAGGATTCGGCCAAACTCATATGAATAGGTTCAGTTATTCATTCTCAAATAATTATCGCTTGACAAATAAAACAACATCGACTCTTATTCTTGCCAAGGTAGATTTTCCAAGCATTAGTTATAAATCGTAAGCATGGGTCATCAAACATCTAAGCAAACATGACCCATCTAATAAAATAATAACTACTTTTTTCAAATCATAATTCTATTTTAATTAAGTGCAAAAGTCAAATATAAATAAAACAAATTCACCCATGCATGAAGTCCGGCTTCCTCCGTCGACCAAGTGTTGGGGTCTAGCTTCTCATGATGAAAGCACACTCAAAAAAAAATTATTAATAGCTAAAATGGTGTTTACAATGGTGAAAATGAAGAAAAATTAAACGCAACAATTTTGCTCTACCAAAACTCCCCCTCCTTTCTTTGTTTGGTCCTATTAGCACCCTATTTATACACAACAACCCATTACTCAAACATCTTTTCAAAATATTCTTCCATAACTCCACCAGATCTTCTCTTTGATGAAAGATATCTCAGGAATAATTTGTTTCTCCATTATCACACATCTTCCTCTATTTGCTAGAATAAAATCCTTGGGATATTATCATTTTTTTATTTATAAATAAAAACACAGATTTTCTTTCTCCTTTTCAATAGAAACAAACTCATCAATATTTTATCTCTTTTAACTTCAAGATATGAAAACTTCTTGTATAATAGGCAACAAGATATCTTTGCCTTAAATCTTTGAGATCTCCCATAAATTATGTGAATCTGTTTCAAATGAAGAAGAAGAGGGTGCCTCTATCCATTTGTTCATTTGTTGGGTGTCTTTAACAAGTTGGGTGACCGTATCTGAAATGGTGGGTGCCTTTATCAGTTCCTCTGGCAGCTTTTAACACTTTTTTCGATCTATTTTTCCAAAAGAGCTTATTTCCTTGAAAAGACTTAAAACAAGTTTATTAGTGATAAAATGAGTCCCAGCTAATGTATTTATGGGTGAAAATGCGTCGCACTTTCGTGTTTATCACCTGTCAGTGGGTTTTATTTTGTGTGACAACTCACACCCCTGCAATAGAATGTCGATCTGGTATTACAATAGCCAATACAACGAATATCCGACTGAGTTTCAAAATGGACGTTACTACTTTGACCATAGTGTGAATAGTGGTTGGGAACATCAGCCTTTTGAAGATTATGGTCCATACCATGTGAGCCCAATTACTATCCACATACGTACCGGTCATATGAGCAAAATTCTTATATTTCTCCTTTAGAAGAGTCTCTCAGGAAGTTAGAAGAGTCGACACGTAGGATAACTGAGATAATAACTTAGTTTATGACGAAAGAAATTTTTTTAGAGGAATCCCTCAAGATGATAGCTGAGACGAACGAAAGAATTGCTCGAAATAATCTTAATTTTCAAATAGTGTCTCCAATAATACCCTTGAAAATGAGGATAGTTATTTGCATAAACAGGATGACGAGATAAAATTGGTTACACTACTTGTTTAGATGAGGTTCAACCATTTTCATGTTATAATGATTATGATGAGGATAGTGTTGATGAAGAATTTGAAATAAATAGGCATAGTGATCAGGAATTTGCTACTCCAACTGAGCTTAATAATAATATATTTCTAGTTCAAATCCAAATAATTTTAATAATTATTCACCTATTCAAAAGGACGAGGATTTGACTAGAGATACCCCCGTTTTAGATGATGTAGTATTTCCTTTTGATTACGAAGCTAATAATGGTTTAGAGGAACGAGTATATTTTGAGTCTAGCGATTTAGAAAAATAGACTTAGAAAAAGAAAATGAACTCGTCGAGATGAGTGAGGATGTACCCGACTTAGAAGAATCAATTGACCATTTTCATGAATTAGATGACCTTGAAATTAGGGAAGTTGTGACTAGTCTTTCTAGAGACACTGAAAACTCTAGGTTTGGGGGTGATTATCATTCTCCATGTGATTTAACTCTTAGAAAGATCCTCACTTGGGACTTGACATATGTGCCTCAACCATTTTAGAAGATTATCTTCATACACGTTTTCCTGAACCTAGTGATGTCTACAAGAAATTTCAGTTATTAGAAACCCATCCTCTGGTTGATGTGGTTTACCCAGGCTATGATACCCAGATTGACTTTGTTTTCCCACCAAATATTTTCTTCCAAATGTGGGAATGTTTGATTTTCAAATGTGTCGAATATTAAGTTTTGAGACTAAACCTAATTACTTTAGGAGATTAGGGTCGACATACTTTTTAAGGAAGATCACCACTCTCATGTGGTCCGCTGTGTAAGTCAAATCTGATTGACTTAGAGGATCCTCAATATCTGTTATTATTATGTGCTTCTAAGTTTTTATTTGAGTTTTTCCAGACTCTAGAACCTGAACATTTAGATCTAACTATGAGGAAATGCAACCCATAAAAATATTTATTTGGACCCAGTTATAGATCCTGAACCGGAACCACAACTATATGTAGTTGTCTTAAACAGGAAACTAGACAAGGGTGTGCTTTATTTGTTCATTTTCTTGGCATGTTGCAGATTCCTTTTACTTGTGATAGCTCTATTTGGTTTTGATCACCCACAGATATTTCGGCTATTACTTTATGATTTTATAAGGTGACTAATCCTTCTTAGTCTGGCTGAAGACATTAAACTTAGCACTTCTTGGGAGGTAACCCATTCTCATACAACACGGTAATATCTTTCCTTATCTCTTTTGCTTCAAATGGTAACAATTTCTCCTTTTCATGCTTTTAATTTGATCTTTAGAACATTGAGGACAATGTTAGATTTAAGTTTGGGGGTATAGGAGAAACTTTTTAGTTGCACAATTAAACTCCAGAGCCTAGAAATTTATGCTATTAAGGATGGCACTAACCAATCTAAGTGGATGGAAGCATTTTGGTTGTAGGAGTTGAGGAACCAATCTGACTAGATGGCAACATCTAAAGAGTCTATTCATAAAAGCACAGAGCTCAGGTGTTAGAAATAACATGATAGTTTCACCATATCTCGTTGAGTCCTTTTCACTTATGTTTTTATTTTGTTTTGTTTTAAATTATGTTTCTCTAAGTGATTAGGTGGGGCTCACGATTAAAGTTGTTACCAATGCTAGGGTGAATTAGAGTGATTGAGATATAAAAAAAAAAGAGTTGAAAAAAAAACAAAGAAGAGAAATTGAGACCAGACCATCAGACTAACTGGAATAAATTCAATAAAGTCGACCACTAGAACCCTTCTATATGCCAGTTGTGTTGACCTAGAGTTAGGATTATCAATCATTGGTTCCCTTGTATATGCCAGTGTGTTGATATTAGTCAGATTAGTATCTCCGTCCATTAGGATAGGTTCATTTTGGCGGAGGCCTTCAGACAGATATGAGAAACACCGTTCACCTAGTAAACATCAAAACCATCTATGTTTTTCTATATCCATCTTCTTGATCTATCCATGTGATTAGTTTTGACTCCGGATATTTATGTCCATGGTGCGACTATCTGAGTAGAGCTCTGTCACTTCATATGAATTTTAGTATGCTTGAGTGCAAACTCGTGTACAACAATTGGAATTTCACATCAGGGTACTTCCTCCTGTAGTCAATAAGTATGCCAACCAAGGAGATTCTTTAGTGCCTTCCAAGGTTCTGTGTAGATAGCTAGGGTCTGGAGTAAAAAGGTTTTGTGGGTATACCTCTGGTAAGCCCTCCGGAGACAACACTCCTCCACTAGGGACACCTAGGGGTTTAAAGGCTTATTGCATACGCTAAATGCAATCGACGATGCCTGCGACAGTGAGTTAGGATTTTATTTTTGCTCGAGGATTAGCAAATAATAGGTTTGGGGGTATTTGATAGACACATTTTTGTGTCTGATATAATCTCAATTGTATATATTGTTAGTGCTCGATTTTGTATTTATTTTGGCTTTTTATGTCTTTGTAGGTGTTTTTGGAAAAATAAGATTTTGCGGCGAAATTGGCTCGAAAAGTGTTTTTTGCGTTCATGGGAGGACATTTGCTATTCGGAACCTCACTTTGGATAATGGGTAACCTAATTACTAAGGGGCATCCCATTTCAGGCATCTGCTAATCGCACCCCTACTCTGGATAAGGGGCGACCATCTTCAACATTCAAAAATCAGGTTTTGGCGGGAAAAAAGTGTAGTTAAAGAGCAGTTTTGGCAATCGTGATTTGGAGGAGTTTGAGGTCGATTAAACCTATGATTTTCATAGGATAGACTCCTTATGGTCTAGGAATCTGATATGGGTGTTTAAATCGATTAGATTGGGCTCAAACGACGGATTTTTCTCACAACAAGAAAATATGGAAGTCACGTGCGTGACCTGTTTTAGGGAATTTTAGAGTGATTAAAACGCTGTAAACCTTCCCAAAGATTTGTATCTTCTAACGAAGAGTTTAGAATAAAAAGGAAAGCTCGGAAACGCGTAGAAATCCTAAAACAAGAAATTGTCGCAACTTGGCGTGAAGAGAAGGAAAGAGATTTTGGAAGATTTGGGAGAGATTTAATCGGTATTTTTGATAAATAGATGTCTTGGGTCATATAGAAGAGGTGTCGAGAGTTTGGGAACCTAAGGAGAGCCAGAGAAGAAAAATCAGAGCTTTACCAAACTCTTTTCTGCTGTTGCTGCTGTTGAAGAAGAAGAACAGCTGAAGAACATTGACCCTCGCTAGACAGTCGTAGAAAAGTGTCACTGTTTAACAGCTGAAGAACATTAAGCTGTTCAGGGCAGTCTTATTTCAGGGCAGTCTTAAATCAGTGACAAAGCGACAGTTTTTCTGTAACAGTTCCATTGTAACACTGTTTTGCAACACCATACACTGTTGCAAACAGTCTGTGTTATTACTTTTCACTCTTTTAATCATCTTTTGAGCAACAAACGCATATTTTGAGATCGTGATTGATATGAGGAGCTAAACCCCAACACTGGGATGACGAGGAAGCCATATTTCATACGTGTGGTAATTAATTTATTTTTTTATGACTTTTTGCATTAATTTAATCGTTTTATGACTTTTCTTAATTAGTTGTGAAGTCGTATGATGATGTATGCTTGGTCTAAGTGCTTTTGATGCATCATGCTAGTGATTTACAGTTAATCTTTTTAAAATTTACCCTGGCAAAGAATTAGAGTCAATAAACAAGAGCTATAGTTGTCTAAGAATTGATTTTTGAACCACATGGTATGAGGTTTGGTGGAATCCTGAGTCTCAGTAATCTCTCGACATTGTGACAAACCTTGTGTATATATTTTCTTTATTTTTATTGTTTTCTATTATTAAGTCTGAAATTGAGTCTACACAAGTCCGAGTTGAACGAACTTTATTTACCACTTAAAAAACTACATCAATTTTTGGCGCCGCCGACGCGGATTTGTATTTAGATTTGTTTTAGGCTTATTTTTATTTTTATTATTTTTTGTTCTTTTTTTACGCGTTTTGGTATTTTTCGATTCTTTTCAGATTTAGAGCGAAGCTACAAGGAAAGAAAAGTACTATAAAAGGAAAGCCTCGCCACAGAAGGAAAGAAAAGAGGATTCTGAAAGGAGTGAAGAAGAAGATTTTGTATATAGTTGTTTTTTTTTATTTAGAAATTGTAAATAGGATTTTATTTTTGTAATTTTTCTTTTCCTTTTTGGACATTTTTATTTTTGACTTTATTTTTGGACTGGACATTATTATTTTGAAACCCTAAGGAATGGTTAAAAATTAAATATAAATTGTTTGCAGGGAAGGACGACAGTTACGATACTGTCTCGGCCCCTCGGGTTCGTACACTGACATAGGAGTCGGTGACCTGAGTCGACTTCAACGGTTCATCGCCCGTATGGTACGGGAGGTAAGACTCTATCCACCCACGAATCCCCTGTTGATAATGTTTTTGATTGTCGTTGTTTTATTTAGTAAATAGGATTCGAACTTTAAGACTTGTTAATATTAATTTTAAAGGAATAAAATAGAGAGTTACTGGGTCTAGGATTCGGCCAAACTCATATGAATAGGTTCAGTTATTCATTCTCAAATAATTATCGCTTGACAAATAAAACAACATCGACTCTTATTCTTGCCAAGGTAGATTTTCCAAGCATTAGTTATAAATCGTAAGCATGGGTCATCAAACATCTAAGCAAACATGACCCATCTAATAAAATAATAACTACTTTTTTCAAATCATAATTCTATTTTAATTAAGTGCAAAAGTCAAATATAAAATAAAACAAATTCACCCATGCATGAAGTCCGGCTTCCTCCGTCGACCAAGTGTTGGGGTCTAGCTTCTCATGATGAAAGCACACTCAAAAAAAAATTATTAATAGCTAAAATGGTGTTTACAATGGTGAAAATGAAGAAAAATTAAACGCAACAATTTTGCTCTACCAAAACTCCCCCTCCTTTCTTTGTTTGGTCCTATTAGCACCCTATTTATACACAACAACCCATTACTCAAACATCTTTTCAAAATATTCTTCCATAACTCCACCAGATCTTCTCTTGATGAAATATCTCAGGAATAATTTGTTTCTCCATTATCACACATCTTCCTCTATTTGCTAGAATAAAATCCTTGGGATATTATCATTTTTTTATTTATAAATAAAAACACAGATTTTCTTTCTCCTTTTCAATAGAAACAAACTCATCAATATTTTATCTCTTTTAACTTCAAGATATGAAAACTTCTTGTATAATAGGCAACAAGATATCTTTGCCTTAAATCTTTGAGATCTCCCATAAATTATGTGAATCTGTTTCAAATGAAGAAGAAGAGGGTGCCTCTATCCATTTGTTCATTTGTTGGGTGTCTTTAACAAGTTGGGTGACCGTATCTGAAATGGTGGGTGCCTTTATCAGTTCCTCTGGCAGCTTTTAACACTTTTTTCGATCTATTTTTCCAAAAGAGCTTATTTCCTTGAAAAGACTTAAAACAAGTTTATTAGTGATAAAATGAGTCCCAGCTAATGTATTTATGGGTGAAAATGCGTCGCACTTTCGTGTTTATCACCTGTCAGTGGGTTTTATTTTGTGTGACAACTCACACCCCTGCAATAGAATGTCGATCTGGTATTACAATAGCCAATACAACGAATATCCGACTGAGTTTCAAAATGGACGTTACTACTTTGACCATAGTGTGAATAGTGGTTGGGAACATCAGCCTTTTGAAGATTATGGTCCATACCATTGTGAGCCCAATTACTATCCACATACGTACCGGTCATATGAGCAAAATTCTTATATTTCTCCTTTAGAAGAGTCTCTCAGGAAGTTAGAAGAGTCGACACGTAGGATAACTGAGATTAATAACTTAGTTTATGACGAAAGAAATTTTTTTAGAGGAATCCCTCAAGATGATAGCTGAGACGAACGAAAGAATTGCTCGAAATAATCTTAATTTTCAATATAGTGTCTCCAATAATACCCTTGAAAATGAGGATAGTTATTTGCATAAACAGGATGACGAGGATAAAATTGGTTACACTACTTGTTTAGATGAGGTTCAACCATTTTCATGTTATTATAATGATTATGATGAGGATAGTGTTGATGAAGAATTTGAAATAAATAGGCATAGTGATCAGGAATTTGCTACTCCAACTGAGCTTAATAATAATATTATTTCTAGTTCAAATCCAAATAATTTTAATAATTATTCACCTATTCAAAAGGACGAGGATTTGACTAGAGATACCCCCGTTTTAGATGATGTAGTATTTCCTTTTGATTACGAAGCTAATAATGGTTTAGAGGAACGAGTATATTTTGAGTCTAGCGATTTAGAAAAATAGACTTAGAAAAAGAAAATGAACTCGTCGAGATGAGTGAGGATGTACCCGACTTAGAAGAATCAATTGACCATTTTCATGAATTAGATGACCTTGAAATTAGGGAAGTTGTGACTAGTCTTTCTAGAGACACTGAAAACTCTAGGTTTGGGGGTGATTATCATTCTCCATGTGATTTAACTCTTAGAAAGATAACTCACTTGGGACTTGACATATGTGCCTCAACCATTTTAGAAGATTATCTTCATACACGTTTTCCTGAACCTAGTGATGTCTACAAGAAATTTCAGTTATTAGAAACCCATCCTCTGGTTGATGTGGTTTACCCAGGCTATGATACCCAGATTGACTTTGTTTTCCCACCAAATATTTTTCTTCCAAATGTGGGAATGTTTGATTTTCAAATGTGTCGAATATTAAGTTTTGAGACTAAACCTAATTACTTTAGGAGATTAGGGTCGACATACTTTTTTAAGGAAGATCACCACTCTCAATGTGGTCCGCTGTGTAAGTCAAATCTGATTGATTTAGAGGATCCTCAATCATCCCTGTTATTATTATGTGCTTCTAAGTTTTTATTTGAGTTTTTCCAGACTCTAGAACCTGAACATTTAGATCTAACTTATGAGGAAATGCAACCCATAAAAATATTTCATTTGGACCCAGTTATAGATCCTGAACCGGAACCACAACTATATGTAGTTGTCTTAAACAGGAAACTAGACAAGGGTGTGCTTTATTTGTTCATTTTCTTGGCATGTTGCAGATTCCTTTTACTTGTGATAGCTCTATTTGGTTTGGATCACCCCAGATATTTCGGCTATTACTTTGTTTTATATTATAATGACTAATCCTCTTAGTCTGGCTGAAGACATTAAACTTAGCACTTCTTGGGAGGTAACCCATTCTCATACAACACGATAATATCTTTCCTTATCTCTTTTGCTTCAAATGGTAACAATTTCTCCTTTTTTCATGCTTTTAATTTGATCTTTAGAACATTGAGGACAATGTTAGATTTAAGTTTGGGGGTATAGGAGAAACTTTTTAGTTGCACAATTAAACTCCAGAGCCTAGAAATTTATGCCTATTAAGGATGGCACTAACCAATCTAAGTGGATGGAAGCATTTTGGTTGTAGGAGTTGAGGAACCAATCTGACTAGATGGCAACATCTAAAGAGTCTATTCATAAAAGCACAGAGCTCAGGTGTTAGAAATAACATGATAGTTTCACCATATCTCGTTGAGTCCTTTTCACTTATGTTTTTATTTTGTTTTGTTTTAAATTATGTTTCTCTAAGTGATTAGGTGGGGCTCACGATTAAAGTTGTTACCAATGCTAGGGTGAATTAGAGTGATTGAGATATAAAAAAAAAGAGTTGAAAAAAAACAAGAAGAGAAATTGAGACCAGACCATCAGACTAACTGGAATAAATTCAATAAAGTCGACCACTAGAACCCTTCTATATGCCAGTTGTGTTGACCTAGAGTTAGGATTATCAATCATTGGTTCCCTTGTATATGCCAGTGTGTTGATATTAGTCAGATTAGTATCTCCGTCCATTAGGATAGGTTCATTTTGGCGGAGGCCTTCAGACAGATATGAGAAACACCGTTCACCTAGTAAACATCAAAACCATCTATGTTTTTCTATATCCATCTTCTTGATCTATCCATGTGATTAGTTTTGACTCCGGATATTATGTCCATGGTGCGACTATCTGAGTAGAGCTCTGTCACTTCATATGAATTTTAGTATGCTTGAGTGCAAACTCGTGTACAACAATTGGAATTTCACATCAGGGTACTTCCTCCTGTAGTCAATAAGTATGCCAACCAAGGAGATTCTTTAGTGCCTTCCAAGGTTCTGTGTAGATAGCTAGGGTCTGGAGTAAAAAGGTTTTGTGGGTATACCTCTGGTAAGCCCTCCGGAGACAACACTCCTCCACTAGGGACACCTAGGGGTTTAAAGGCTTATTGCATACGCTAAATGCAATCGACGATGCCTGCGACAGTGAGTTAGGATTTTATTTTTGCTCGAGGATTAGCAAATAATAGGTTTGGGGGTATTTGATAGACACATTTTTGTGTCTGATATAATCTCAATTGTATATATTGTTAGTGCTCGATTTTGTATTTATTTTGGCTTTTTATGTCTTTGTAGGTGTTTTTGGAAAAATAAGATTTTGCGGCGAAATTGGCTCGAAAAGTGTTTTTTGCGTTCATGGGAGGACATTTGCTATTCGGAACCTCACTTTGGATAATGGGTAACCTAATTACTAAGGGGCATCCCATTTCAAGGCATCTGCTAATCGCACCCCTACTCTGGATAAGGGGCGACCATCTTCAACATTCAAAAATCAGGTTTTGGCGGGAAAAAAGTGTAGTTAAAGAGCAGTTTTGGCAATCGTGATTTGGAGGAGTTTGAGGTCGATTAAACCTATGATTTTCATAGGATAGACTCCTTATGGGTCTAGGAATCTGATATGGGTGTTTAAATCGATTAGATTGGGCTCAAACGACGGATTTTTCTCACAACAAGAAAATATGGAAAGTCACGTGCGTGACCTGTTTTAGGGAATTTTAGAGTGATTAAAACGCTGTAAACCTTCCCAAAGATTTGTATCTTTAACGAAGAGTTTAGAATAAAAAGGAAAGCTCGGAAACGCGTAGAAATCCTAAAACAAGAAATTGTCGCAACTTGGCGTGAAGAGAAGGAAAGAGATTTTGGAAGATTTGGGAGAGATTTAATCAGTATTTTTGATATAAATAGATGTCTTGGGTCATATAGAAGAGGTGTCGAGAGTTTGGGAACCTAAGGAGAGCCAGAGAAGAAAAAATCAGAGCTTTACCAAACTCTTTTTCTGCTGTTGCTGCTGTTGAAGAAGAAGAACAGCTGAAGAACATTGACCCTCGCTAGACAGTCGTAGAAAAGTGTCACTGTTTAACAGCTGAAGAACATTAAGCTGTTCAGGGCAGTCTTATTTCAGGGCAGTCTTAAATCAGTGACAAAGCGACAGTTTTTCTGTAACAGTTCCATTGTAACAACTGTTTTGCAACACCAGTACACTGTTGCAAACAGTCTGTGTTATTACTTTTCACTCTTTTAATCATCTTTTGAGCAACAAACGCATATTTTGAGATCGTGATTGATATGAGGAGCTAAACCCCAACACTGGGATGACGAAGGAAGCCATATTTCATACGTGTGGTAATTATATTTAATTATTTTTATGACTTTTTGCATTAATTTAATCGTTTTATGACTTTTCTTAATTAGTTGTGAAGTCGTATGATGATGTATGCTTGGTCTAAGTGCTTTTGATGCATCATGCTAGTGATTTACAGTTAATCTTTTTAAAATTTACCCTGGCAAAGAATTAGAGTCAATAAACAAGAGCTATAGTTGTCTAAGAATTGATTTTTGAACCACATGGTATGAGGTTTGGTGGAATCCTGAGTCTCAGTAATCTCTCGACATTGTGACAAACCTTGTGTATATATTTTCTTTATTTTTATTGTTTTCTATTATTAAGTCTGAAATTGAGTCTACACAAGTCCGAGTTGAACGAACTTTATTTACCACTTAAAAAACTACATCAATTTTTGGCGCCGACGCGGATTGTATTTGATTTGTTTTAGGCTTATTTTTATTTTTATTATTTTTTGTTCTTTTTTTACGCGTTTTGGTATTTTTCGATTCTTTTCAGATTTAGAGCGAAGCTACAAGGAAAGAAAAGTACTATAAAAGGAAAGCCTCGCCACAGAAGGAAAGAAAAGAGGATTCTGAAAGGAGTGAAGAAGAAGATTTTGTATATAGTTGTTTTTTTTTTATTTAGAAATTGTAAATAGGATTTTATTTTTGTAATTTTTCTTTTCCTTTTTGGACATTTTTATTTTTGACTTTATTTTTGGACTGGACATTATTATTATTTTGAAACCCTAAGGAATGGTTAAAAATTAAATATAAATTGTTTGCAGGGAAGGACGACAGTTACGATACTGTCTCGGCCCCTCGGGTTCGTACACTGACATAGGAGTCGGTGACCTGAGTCGACTTCAACGGTTCATCGCCCGTATGGTACGGGAGGTAAGACTCTATCCACCCACGAATCCCCTGTTGATAATGTTTTTGATTGTCGTTGTTTTATTTAGTAAATAGGATTCGAACTTTAAGACTTGTTAATATTAATTTTAAAGGAATAAAATAGAGAGTTACTGGGTCTAGGATTCGGCCAAACTCATATGAATAGGTTCAGATTCATTCTCAAATAATTATCGCTTGACAAATAAAACAACATCGACTCTTATTCTTGCCAAGGTAGATTTCCAAGCATTAGTTATAAATCGTAAGCATGGGTCATCAAACATCTAAGCAAACATGACCCATCTAATAAATAATAACTACTTTTTTCAAATCATAATTCTATTTTAATTAAGTGCAAAAGTCAAATATAAAATAAAACAAATTCACCCATGCATGAAGTCCGGCTTCCTCCGTCGACCAAGTGTTGGGGTCTAGCTTCTCATGATGAAAGCACACTCAAAAAAAAAATTATTAATAGCTAAAATGGTGTTTACAATGGTGAAAATGAAGAAAAATTAAACGCAACAATTTTGCTCTACCAAAACCCCCCCCTCCTTTCTTTGTTTGGTCCTATTAGCACCCTATTTATACACAACAACCCATTACTCAAACATCTTTTCAAAATATTCTTCCATAACTCCACCAGATCTTCTCTTTGATGAAAGATATCTCAGGAATAATTTGTTTCTCCATTATCACACATCTTCCTCTATTTGCTAGAATAAAATCCTTGGGATATTATCATTTTTTTTTTTAAATAAAACAGATTTTCTTTCTCCTTTTCAATAGAAACAAACTCATCAATATTTTATCTCTTTTAACTTCAAGATATGAAAACTTCTTGTATAATAGGCAACAAGATATCTTTGCCTTAAATCTTTGAGATCTCCCATAAATTATGTGAATCTGTTTCAAATGAAGAAGAAGAGGGTGCCTCTATCCATTTGTTCATTTGTTGGGTGTCTTTAACAAGTTGGGTGACCGTATCTGAAATGGTGGGTGCCTTTATCAGTTCCTCTGGCAGCTTTTAACACTTTTTTCGATCTATTTTTCCAAAAGAGCTTATTTCCTTGAAAAGACTTAAAACAAGTTTATTAGTGATAAAATGAGTCCCAGCTAATGTATTTATGGGTGAAAATGCGTCGCACTTTCGTGTTTATCACCTGTCAGTGGGTTTTATTTTGTGTGACAACTCACACCCCTGCAATAGAATGTCGATCTGGTATTACAATAGCCAATACAACGAATATCCGACTGAGTTTCAAAATGGACGTTACTACTTTGACCATAGTGTGAATAGTGGTTGGGAACATCAGCCTTTTGAAGATTATGGTCCATACCATTGTGAGCCCAATTACTATCCACATACGTACCGGTCATATGAGCAAAATTCTTATATTTCTCCTTTAGAAGAGTCTCTCAGGAAGTTAGAAGAGTCGACACGTAGGATAACTGAGATTAATAACTTAGTTTATGACGAAAGAAATTTTTTTAGAGGAATCCCTCAAGATGATAGCTGAGACGAACGAAAGAATTGCTCGAAATAATCTTAATTTTCAATATAGTGTCTCCAATAATACCCTTGAAAATGAGGATAGTTATTTGCATAAACAGGATGACGAGGATAAAATTGGTTACACTACTTGTTTAGATGAGGTTCAACCATTTTCATGTTATTATAATGATTATGATGAGGATAGTGTTGATGAAGAATTTGAAATAAATAGGCATAGTGATCAGGAATTTGCTACTCCAACTGAGCTTAATAATAATATTATTTCTAGTTCAAATCCAAATAATTTTAATAATTATTCACCTATTCAAAAGGACGAGGATTTGACTAGAGATACCCCCGTTTTAGACGATGTAGTTTTTCCTTTTGATTACGAAGCTAATAATGGTTTAGAGGAACGAGTATATTTTGAGTCTAGCGATTTAGAAACAATAGACTTAGAAAAAGAAAATGAACTCGTCGAGATGAGTAAGGATGTACCCGACTTAGAAGAATCAATTGACCATTTTCATGAATTAGATGACCTTGAAATTAGGGAAGTTGTGACTAGTCTTTCTAGAGACACTGAAAACTCTAGGTTTGGGGGTGATTATCATTCTCCATGTGATTTAACTCTTAGAAAGATAACTCACTTGGGACTTGACATATGTGCCTCAACCATTTTAGAAGATTATCTTCATACACGTTTTCCTGAACCTAGTGATGTCTACAAGAAATTTCAGTTATTAGAAACCCATCCTCTGGTTGATGTGGTTTACCCAGGCTATGATACCCAGATTGACTTTGTTTTCCCACCAAATATTTTTCTTCCAAATGTGGGAATGTTTGATTTTCAAATGTGTCGAATATTAAGTTTTGAGACTAAACCTAATTACTTTAGGAGATTAGGGTCGACATACTTTTTTAAGGAAGATCACCACTCTCAATGTGGTCCGCTGTGTAAGTCAAATCTGATTGACTTAGAGGATCCTCAATCATCCCGGTTATTATTATGTGCTTCTAAGTTTTTATTTGAGTTTTTCCAGACTCTAGAACCTGAACATTTAGATCTAACTTATGAGGAAATGCAACCCATAAAAATATTTTATTTGGACCCAGTTATAGATCCTGAACCGGAACCACAACTATATGTAGTTGTCTTAAACAGGAAACTAGACAAGGGTGTGCTTTATTTGTTCATTTTCTTGGCATGTTGCAGATTCCTTTTACTTGTGATAGCTATATTTGGTTTTGATCACCCACAGATATTTCGGCTATTACTTTATGATTTTATAAGGTGACTAATCCTTCTTAGTCTGGCTGAAGACATTAAACTTAGCACTTCTTGGGAGGTAACCCATTCTCATACAACACGGTAATATCTTTCCTTATCTCTTTTGCTTCAAATGGTAACAATTTCTCCTTTTTCATGCTTTTAATTTGATCTTTAGAACATTGAGGACAATGTTAGATTTAAGTTTGGGGGTATAGGAGAAACTTTTTAGTTGCACAATTAAACTCCAGAGCCTAGAAATTTATGCCTATTAAGGATGGCACTAACCAATCTAAGTGGATGGAAGCATTTTGGTTGTAGGAGTTGAGGAACCAATCTGACTAGATGGCAACATCTAAAGAGTCTATTCATAAAAGCACAGAGCTCAGGTGTTAGAAATAACATGATAGTTTCACCATATCTCGTTGAGTCCTTTTCACTTATGTTTTTATTTTGTTTTGTTTTAAATTATGTTTCTCTAAGTGATTAGGTGGGGCTCACGATTAAAGTTGTTACCAATGCTAGGGTGAATTAGAGTGATTGAGATATAAAAAAAAAAGAGTTGAAAAAAAAACAAAGAAGAGAAATTGAGACCAGACCATCAGACTAACTGGAATAAATTCAATAAAGTCGACCACTAGAACCCTTCTATATGCCAGTTGTGTTGACCTAGAGTTAGGATTATCAATCATTGGTTCCCTTGTATATGCCAGTGTGTTGATATTAGTCAGATTAGTATCTCCGTCCATTAGGATAGGTTCATTTTGGCGGAGGCCTTCAGACAGATATGAGAAACACCGTTCACCTAGTAAACATCAAAACCATCTATGTTTTTCTATGTCCATCTTCTTGATCTATCCATGTGATTAGTTTTGACTCCGGATATTTATGTCCATGGTGCGACTATCTGAGTAGAGCTCTGTCACTTCATATGAATTTTAGTATGCTTGAGTGCAAACTCGTGTACAACAATTGGAATTTCACATCAGGGTACTTCCTCCTGTAGTCAATAAGTATGCCAACCAAGGAGATTCTTTAGTGCCTTCCAAGGTTCTGTGTAGATAGCTAGGGTCTGGAGTAAAAAGGTTTTGTGGGTATACCTCTGGTAAGCCCTCCGGAGACAACACTCCTCCACTAGGGACACCTAGGGGTTTAAAGGCTTATTGCATACGCTAAATGCAATCGACGATGCCTGCGACAGTGAGTTAGGATTTTATTTTTGCTCGAGGATTAGCAAATAATAGGTTTGGGGGTATTTGATAGACACATTTTTGTGTCTGATATAATCTCAATTGTATATATTGTTAGTGCTCGATTTTGTATTTATTTTGGCTTTTTATGTCTTTGTAGGTGTTTTTGGAAAAATAAGATTTTGCGGCGAAATTGGCTCGAAAAGTGTTTTTTGCGTTCATGGGAGGACATTTGCTATTCGGAACCTCACTTTGGATAATGGGTAACCTAATTACTAAGGGGCATCCCATTTCAAGGCATCTGCTAATCGCACCCCTACTCTGGATAAGGGGCGACCATCTTCAACATTCAAAAATCAGGTTTTGGCGGGAAAAAAGTGTAGTTAAAGAGCAGTTTTGGCAATCGTGATTTGGAGGAGTTTGAGGTCGATTAAACCTATGATTTTCATAGGATAGACTCCTTATGGGTCTAGAAATCTGATATGTGTGTTTAAATCGATTAGATTGGGCTCAAACGACGGATTTTTCTCACAACAAGAAAATATGGAAAGTCACGTGCGTGACCTGTTTTAGGGAATTTTAGAGTGATTAAAACGCTGTAAACCTTCCCAAAGATTTGTATCTGTCTAACGAAGAGTTTAGAATAAAAAGGAAAGCTCAGAAACGCGTAGAAATCCTAAAACAAGAAATTGTCGCAACTTGGCGGTGAAGAGAAGGAAAGAGATTTTGGAAGATTTGGGAGAGATTTAATCGGTATTTTTGATATAAATAGATGTCTTGGGTCATATAGAAGAGGTGTCGAGAGTTTGGGAACCTAAGGAGAGCCAGAGAAGAAAAAATCAGAGCTTTACCAAACTCTTTTTCTGCTGTTGCTGCTGTTGAAGAAGAAGAACAGCTGAAGAACATTGACCCTCGCTAGACAGTCGTAGAAAAGTGTCACTGTTTAACAGCTGAAGAACATTAAGCTGTTCAGGGCAGTCTTATTTCAGGGCAGTCTTAAATCAGTGACAAAGCGACAGTTTTTCTGTAACAGTTCCATTGTAACAACTGTTTTGCAACACCAGTACACTGTTGCAAACAGTCTGTGTTATTACTTTTCACTCTTTTAATCATCTTTTGAGCAACAAACGCATATTTTGAGATCATGATTGATATGAGGAGCTAAACCCCAACACTGGGATGACGAAGGAATCCATATTTCATATGTGTGGTAATTATATTTAATTATTTTTATGACTTTTTGCATTAATTTAATCGTTTTATGACTTTTCTTAATTAGTTGTGAAGTCGTATGATGATGTATGCTTGTTCTAAGTGCTTTTGATGCATCATGCTAGTGATTTACAGTTAATCTTTTTAAAATTTACCCTGGCAAAGAATTAGAGTCAATAAACAAGAGCTATAGTTGTCTAAGAATTGATTTTTGAACCACATGGTATGAGGTTTGGTGAAATCCTGAGTCTCAGTAATCTCTCGACATTGTGACAAACCTTGTGTATATATTTTCTTTATTTTTATTGTTTTCTATTATTAAGTCTGAAATTGAGTCTACACAAGTCCGAGTTGAACGAACTTTATTTACCACTTAAAAAACTACATCACTCATGGATACATGGAAATAAGGAAAAGTTAGGAGTATCTCCTTTGCCGGTGTCCATACCTGAAAGAATATCTAACAAGCCATCCAGTCCTGAAGATCATCTGTTTCCGTATCGACAACTTGCCAATGTAACCCAATTACCTGGAGAGCCCGTCGACGTTCGTCCACAGATTCCGAGCACAAGTAAGTTTTATTGAACAACCCTTTATGCAATCAGCCACTTTTCCTTTCGTCAAGACTTGAGGACTCGATCCAATCCTCAACCCAGGCCTCACTAAGAGATGTGAATGGAGTTCCGGGCCTTTCAAGTGTTTTATCAAAAATCTGGAGGATTTCTTAGCCGAGAGTAATGGATCCGGAGATCAGGTATCCACGTAGCCTCGAAACCCTTTCCAGGTCGGAGATATAGTGGTGAAAATTTCCGCTCAGCCTCCTTCGTCCAACCTCGTAGGCGAACCATACCTAGTAGCAGAAATCATTTCAGGAGGCTACTGTAAGCTCATCAATACCGACAAGTTGGAAGGCGTAATAATACATGCCCGCTGGCTCAAACCCTTTTAAAACTTGAAAGTGTTACGTCGCCTCTCGCCTCAAAATTCTCCTTAGTATTTCCTTCAGAAATTTCCCTTTTGTTCAATATTTGTAATTCCTTCAAAATGAATTGCACTGCTTGCATTCATGGTTAGGGTTTCAATTTTAATTAAAAGCATCTTCCGTTCAAAATAAACTTTCCTGAATTGCTTTAAAGGAAAAATACCGAGTAAATCCAAACCCTCACAAAACCATTGTCCATCAATTCAAAACTAGAAAATTCAAACCCTGCAATAAATAACTTATTCGAAAACACCGAAGAAGAGAATATGTGAGAAAGTGAATCATCAAGTGGCAGAACAAATTTTCTTCTTCAAGAATATCTGGCTTCAAGTCTCATCTGACGTTCCTCTGTTTTTCGTGGCGTGTGACAACCGATCTACTACAAGAGAGAGCCAATAAACATGTCGGTCAAACCTTTAACCATTATTATTGTTTCCCCTGTTTTGAGTTGCTATGGATGATGTGGGCACTTGGAGGTGTTGGCTAAGAAAACAGCATGACGGCCAGCGCATGTGGCAATTCCATCCACGTTGTTCGTGTACGGTGTCTTTCCATTCACTGGATGTCCTAGGAGAATGGAGGAACTTGTTTTCACAAGAAGGGTTTTGGATTCTTTCAGACGGAATATTTTGTTCATTCATTCAATTATGAAACTACCAAAGCTGAAGAAAAGAATATTACTTGGCGAAGTCTTAGCTTCGTCATGTGAACGAGAGAATAAAAAATAAATCCCTGAAGTATCGAAAACGCCTCCATCAGAGCTTTTTCAAGCACTTTCCCCAGCACCTTCTCCGACAGCAAACATTCCATCCAGAAGTCGTTTCAGCAGCAGCTTCAATACCCCATCCAGAATCCTTTTCGACAGCAGTTCCAGCATATCTCCCCGCTTCTTCTCCAACGAATCCAACATATGCTTTCACCGCCTCCCCATTGATAGGTGTAGAATACACCTTATTTACTATATATTGTTTATGCTTTCTCTGCTATGTTTTCTTGTAAATTATGTACATTACGCGTGGTATTGAGTTATTAGGTACTCTGGGGTCATACGGAGAAAAAGAAGAAGAAATCACCCAATTTGAACAAAAGGGCAAAAAATATCATTTCCGGGGCAAGCATTATTGGGAGCCAAGATTAGGTTAAGGGGAAATTATCGTGGAGGAACACTAAAGACAGACCAGATGAGGTTAAGGGGAGATGCTATCTGGGTGGTTCTTGTACATTTGGGTGTCTGAATCCTACCCCTCTAAGTCGCCATTCACTCAATTATTTTGCACCTGAAATGGAGAAAGAAAAGAAGCAAAGCTGCTATTGGTTCCTCCGAGAGTTGAGATATTCAAGGCATTAAGAAGATGATGGAGATGGTGAAGGTGGATTAAATACAGTATGAGTAGTTGGGGCCATTTCTGAATCGATGAGAATGAGGATGTTGTTGGGTTTGAATTTGATTTGGAAGATGAGCAAGAAAGGGGATCTGATGAAGATGATGGAATTCAGGTCATGAATTAAATGGGTTCGATCTATGAGACGTGAAGATGTTGTTGCTGTTCTTGAGATTCAAGACATCAAAGATGGGTTAATTGCAGAAATTGAATAATGGGTTTGTGGCTGTGGATCGAGTTAGTTGCTACTGTAATTGAAGTTAATGGATGAATGGGTTACTAGAGAATCAAGGGTTGAGACAAGAATACGATGTTGTGATTTGAAAGAGAGAATCGAAGAAGTGATGTTGTTGTCGATCTCAGAAATGGAAGAAATGGGTTAGGAGCAGTATTGAGATTCACATAAAACAATTGCAATGCAGATGGAATTGGTACTACAGATTATAAATGGAATTAAAGGTGAGGCAGAGATGTTGGTGATGCAGTAGTGTTCTTGATGATTTTAGAAGCTAAGGAAGATGGGTACAGGTCATTTAAAGTTTGAGTTATGCCGTGAATTTGAGAAGTAGATATTGATGTTGTTGATAATTGAGAGAAGAAGAAAATGAACCTGATGATGAAGGAGGAGATCTGTAATGAGATTGGGGTTTGCTGTGAAGATCTATTGTCTTCTGGAATTGATAAGATAAACTGAAGAGTACAAGGGGTTTACGATGGTGGTGATGATATAGAAGATGGGTTTGATTCTATGATGAATTTGAGGTTGTCTGTTGTGAATTGAAATAAAGAGAACAGAAGGGGATCTTGCTAGTGCAGAAGTAGCAGATGAATGATTTGATTATGGTAGATGTATGTTTAGGATTGTGTACAGGGAATGAAGATGAAATCGGCCCGAATATGGCCTGGAAATACACCTGAAACAGAGGAAACTCTGTCGGATTTTCTACTCTGACGAGTCGACTTGGTGCCGGCGATGACCGTTCCAGACGAGTTCAATGACCGATCCATCCATGTGACTCAGTAATTCAGCCGATTAAGACCGAGTCAGAGCAGTTGATTCAGTAGATGACTATCCTACCTTAACCCAGTTGACTGACAACTTGACCAGTTTGACCGTTCACTGTAACGACGACGGGACGGAATATTCTGTCAGCGGCGATGAAGATTCCAGCGACCGGCATGGATCTTTCCGGTGACGTATTCCGGTGGTACCAATGAAGTTCCGACGACTCAATTAATGAAAAAATTTCTAGACTCATAGGTTCGAAGAATTGGGCTTGGATTTGGAAAGAGAAGATGGAAGATTTGAGAAAGACTTGGATTAGGAAGTTGAGCTACAAAGGGAAAGGGATTATATTCCTAAGAGGATTGCAAGGATATTGAAGCCTATAAATAGAGAAGTTCTCTACTTTTCTCTATACACTTCTACACATCTACACACACAACAGTTGTGTTTTTGCTTGCTTTCAAAATTCTTCTTTTTAATTATTTGTGTGAATTTCAAAACATGAGTAGCTAATTTTCTTATTGATTGAGGATGAATTCCTAGTTCTTAACATGTTTTGAGTTTTGTTTTAAATCTACTTTGAAGTTTTCACATGATTATCGTTTGTTTTTACTAATAGGAATGTTTATACATTCATGGTTGATTGATAGGTCGTTTAGGATGCATACTAAATTGATTTGTTAATTGATATAAAGTTAGTGAAAGTTAGGGGATAAGTAATCGTTTCTTGAATCTTTACACAAGTAGCAAACACGAGACCTTGCGGAGGATTCCGTGGAGCAATTGTGTGTGGAAACAACATTAGCAAGTAGACCTTGAGATAAGAGTCTAACTACTAATATCAACCTAATAAATTCATAAATCTTAATGCATTTAACTAAATTACATCTTGAGTGAGCTACTACTAGGTGGTTTGGTGAATAGAATCCGGTAGTCGAGAACTTCCATATCCGGTGATACTAGGGATTTAGGGGTTTAGCACTGAGCTGGCTGCTTTTCCTACGGATGGTGATAATCTGTGACTAATAAAAAGTGGAAAAGAACATAACTTGAGTCATTGTTTTGCAACGAAGAAGGATTCCTTGATCTAATCCCTCTTATTGGTTTCAACTTAAACTTTTAATTGCTTTATTTACTTTCTTTTGGTTTTTCTTTAAATCTAAAACCAATCCCCCCTTTTTGTGACAACTAAACAACTAAAACCTCTTGCTCCTCGTGGGAACGAACTTGACTACACTATGTTACTTGTTAATTAGGTGCAAAAACATTAATTAATTTTTTATGGTTACGACACGCATCAAATTTTGGCGCCGCTGCCGGGGAGCAGCGGACAATTTTAGTTGTTTTTATTTTTCCTTTTGCTTTATTCTTGCTTTGTTGGATTCTATATCGTATCTAACTTAGTTTTTTGAGAATCTTATTTCAGGTACAAGTTTTCCATGTATGGTGGACAAGAGCAAGCATATTACAACAATCAATACGGTTTTTAACCTCAACATTATGGAAACTTCCAACCATCCTTAGGATATAGACTTTATGGATATTCTCATACATATCAACAACCTTATGACGGGTATGTAAGTGAACAATCACTAGGAGGGGAGGATAGTTATGCTTCTAAATCTATGCATGATTTCCTTGGTGTAACGCAACCTAGTTTGAGGGAACTTGAGAGAAGGTTCTATCTATTGATCGATGAAGGCCTAACATCGGATGAAGCAATTCTTGAAGCTAAAAGAGCTTTAAAAATGGAGTGTGAAAAACTTTATTATATGGGTTACGATGATGATTTTGAACCTTATGAAAATTATTGTAACAAGGACAAAGTTATTCCAACTCCGGATCATAATAACGACCCTTCACCTATTCAAAAGGAGGAGATTGGATGTGACTTACCTATTGTTATAAACGGTGTAACACTCTCATAAGAAGATCTTGAGATTTACACCGAAGAAGATTTTATGAGAGAGGAATGGCCTGATTCCGATGATGAAAATGTTGAAGAGATGATGCTCGAGAATGAAACCGAATTGAATGATTTTGTGGAAGACCCAATTGAACTTTCCAATGATTATAATGATGCCAAGACTTTGGTTAAGGTAGAAAACGACGAAGAATGGTTGCAAGGTTTGATAGAGGACCACGATATACAAGAGGGAAGTAATTCACTTGAATTTTCTAAGGATGAATAGGATTCCGTAATACAAGAGATTGTGCAAGGTTTGTCTAACTCTTTGCATATTGATTCTTCTCCTTTACCTCTTATTGGTTTGAATGTATGTGCTTCGAAAGTATTTTTGGATGATTTTGTTTCTAGATATCCACCATTGGAAACACTTGACGCTAACACTATGCAGGTTTTCGAAGAGGAATACATGGAAATTCCCAAATTCTATGTTCTTTATACACTTCCGAGTATGGACAAGACTAAGTGTGGGGGGAATTTTTATCGAGCGATAACATTATTATTATTTTCTTGTGCTAACATTTGTATGGAGTTATTTTTTGCAAAACAGGTACCGTGGGTGGATCCCCAAATTTTTAGATTGTTAGTATATGGGGAGTGAATCTTACAAGAAGCTAAGTCGGGGCGTCGACTTTAAAACAAGCGCTTAATGGGAGGAAACCCATAGGTTTTGTATTTCTTATCCTTTTACTTTTTATTTTCTTTTTCTTTTGTTTATTTATTTTTTCTTGTTCTATATCATACTAGGATTTTCCACCTTGACTTTACTTGGACGATTCAATTACATTGAGGACAATGTAAGGTTTAAGTGTGGGGGAATGGTTAAGCATATTAAAAAAAACATTTGCATAAAACCTCCAACTTTTAGAGATTTTAGAGTCACTAGCATACTTATAGGTATGTTTACATAGAGAATTCTGACCGACATAACTGAACTTGGAAGTGTGAGGGAACTACGTTCGGATTTCTTGCTTGTTAGAGTGTTAAATAATGGATTTAATCATGCCGGTGATGCAGATTAGGAGCAGAGAGACATGCATTATTAGATTTGTTTATCAATCACTAGTGGAGACTACCCTATTTATATCATGCGAGGCACCGACCAGATTTCTTTATAAGTAACTAAAGAGTTTTTTTTTGAATGTGTGTCACCGTACGTTAATTCCAGGTAGAATGGTGAGCTACCCAACTTCCCACCAATAGAAGCACTACTTTTTGATCTCTTGAGTGCTAATTTTGTCAATCATGAGGGTGACGTTTATAGATGAAAGCCTCCTTCTTGTAGTTCGATTTGCAGTTGGCACCATTCTCTCTCACGACAAAAACGGATCCATAGAAACACCATCATTATCAACAAGGGAGCGACATCAAAATCTACAAGGAAAGTTGAAAATGTTCAAGGTTTACAAACAACGGAACAAGAAAAGAGTAAATTGCATATCCAAGTAAAGCAACATAAAACGAGCGGATTTTTACATATACATGTTGAAGACATATTTACAAGAGAAAAGAAAAGCAAAAGGTGAGAATTATTGAAGTTTATGATTTCGAGACGATACAAGTTGTGAAGAATCAAGCGGTAAAGTACTTTTCCCACGGCCATGGTTTGTTTTTATTTTGTTTTGTATTTTATTTCACTTGTCCCTAAAAAAAATTATCATTGGGTTTATTTATTTAATAAGCCGTGGGGAAGGAAAAATATAAGGAAGTTTCAAGCGACAAGGATTTTGAGGAAGAGAGTTACAAATTGTCAAGGAATTACGAATTTCAAGTGTTTATCATCAATAGTTAAAGCCGAAGCCGAAGACCAAGAAAATAAAGACGAGGAGCGTAAGATGTTTCTATTGGATGTTGTGAGAGTGGTGTTATCATAATTGGCAATCGGATGTGAAGGTGAGTAAGTAATCTCATCCTCGATAATAGTGGTTGATTTCCTTTCTTAGAGATCGTCAGAAAAATGGTTTTTCAAAATATTAAAAGATGTGGGTTTTTAAAATATTTCGGAAGTTATCCTTCCCACCATTCAACGTGTTGCAGGATTTATCTCTTCATTCCTACCTGCACACAAGTGAGAACCATAAAAAGTACGTCTTTTGAGTACAATTATCAGAAAACCCTTTTTGGTGAGGCAGAAGTCGAGGCGAAATGCTTATTGATCGCTCTCAAACACGCGTTCTCTCATTATGGTGTGGTTATTTCTCACTCAACATTTAAGAACGAGAATATGTTCTTTAGTATTTCTAACTTTTTATTACTAGCATGCAGAAACTCTATGTCCTCATAGCTCTTTGGATGCTTAGGACGCTGAAACGCTTTGAAGTTGTAAGTTTTAGTTTGATTTTCTCGAGGACTAGCAAAGTCTAAGTGTCGGGGAATTTGATAGGTGTAGGATACACCTTATTTACTATTTATTGTTTATGCTTTCTCCGCTATGTTTTCTTGTAAATTATGTACTTTACGCGTGGTTTTGAGTTATTAGGTACTCTGGAGTCATACAGATAAAAAGAAGAAGAAATCACCCAATTTGAACAAAAGGGAAGAAATTATCATTTCCCGGGCAAGCAATATTGGGAGCCCAGCTAAGATTAAAGGGTAATTATCGTGGAGGAACACTAAAGACAGAGCAGCTGAGGTTAAGGGGAGCTGCTATCTGGGTGGTTCTTTTACATTTGGGTGTCTGAATCCTTCCCTATAACCTAACCCTAAGTCGCCATTCACTCAATTATTTTGCACCTGAAATTGAGAAAGAAAAGAAGCAGAGCTGCTATTGGTTCCTCCGAGAGTTGAGAGATTCAGGGCATTAAGAAGATAATTGAGATGGTGAAGGTGGATTAAATATAGTATGAGTAGCTGAGGCCATTTCTGAATCAATGAGAAGGAGGATGTTGTTGGGTTTGAATTTGATTTGGAAGATGAGAAAGAAAGGGGATCTGATGAAGATGATGGAATTTAGGTCATGAATTAGATGGGTTCGATCCGTGAGACGTGAAGATGTTGTTGATCTTCTTGAGATTCAAGACATCAAAGATGGGTTAATGGCAAAAATTGAATAATGGGTTTGAATAATGGCAGAAATTGAATAATGGGTTTGTAACTCACTTGCTTGCTAAAGGTAGCGCTAGCTAATCGAGTTAGTTGTTGCTGTAATTGAAGTTAATGGATGAATGGGTTACTGGAGAATCAAGGGTTGAGACAAGAATCTGATGTTGTGATTTCAAAGAGAGAATCGAAGAAGTGATGTTGTTGTCGATCTCAGAAATGGAAGAAATTGGTTAGGAGCAGTATTGAGATTCACATAAAACAATTGCAATGCAGATGGAATTGGTACTACAGATTATAGATGGAATTGAAGGTGAGGCAGAGATGTTGGTGATGCAGTAGTGTTCTTGATGATTTTAGAAGCTAAGGAAGATGGGTACAAGTCAGTTAAGGTTTGAGTTATGCTGTGAATTTGAGAAACAGATATTGATGTTGTTGATAATTGAGAGAAGAAGAAAATGAACCCGATACTGAAGGAGGAGATCTGTGATGAGATTGGGGTTTGTTGTGAAGATCTATTGTCTTCTGGAATTGATAAGATGAACTGAAGAGTACAAGGGGTTTACGATGGTGGTGATGATATAGAAGATGGGTTTGATTCTGTGATGAATTTGAGGTTATCTGTTGTGGTTTGAAATAAAGAGAACAGAAGGGGATCTTGCTAGTGCAGAAGTAGCATATGAATGATTTGATTATGGTAGACGTATGTTTAGGATTGTGTACAGGGAATGAAGATGAAATCGACCTGAATATGGCCTGGAAATACACCTGAACAGAGGAAACTATGTCGGATTTTCTACTATGACGAGTCGACTCGGTGCCGGCAATGACCGTTCCAGACGAGTTCGATGACTGATCCATCCATGTGACTCAGTAATTCATCCGATTAAGACCGAGTCAGAGCAGATGATTCAGTAGCTGACTATCCTACCTTAACCCAGTTGACTGACAACTTGACCAGTTTAACCGTTAACTGTAACGACGACGGGACGGAATATTTTGTCAGCGGCGATGAAGATTCCAGTGACCGGCAGGGATCTTTCCGGTGTCGTATTCCGGTGGTCCCAGTGAAGTTTCGACGACTCAATTAATGAAGAATTTTCTAGACTCATCTAGACTCATGGGTTTGAAGAATTGGGCTTGGATTTGAAAAGAGAAGATGGAAGATTTGAGAAAGACTTGGATTTGGAAGTTGAGATCCAAAGGGAAAGGGATTCTATTCCTAAGAGGATTGCAAGGATATTGAAGCCTATAAATAGAGAAGTTCTCTACTTTTCTCTATACACTTCTACACCTCTACACACACAACACTTTTGTTTTTGCTTGCTTTCAAAATTCTTCTTTTAATTATTTGTGTGTATTTCAAAAACATGAGTAGTTAATTTTCATATTGATTGAGGATGAATTCCTAGTTCTTAACATGTTTTGAGTTTTGTTTTAAATCTACTTTGAAGTTTTCACATGATTATCATTTGTTTTTACTAACAGGAATGTTTATACATTCATGGTTGATTGATAGGTCGTTTAGGATGCATACTAAATTGATTTGTTAATTGATATAAAGCTAGTGAAAGTTAGGGGATAAGTAATTGTTTCTTGACTCTTTACACAAGTAGCAAACACGAGACCTTGTAGAGGGATTTCGTGGAGCAATTGTGTGTGGAAACAACGTTAGCAAGTAGACCTTGAGCTAAGAGTCTAACTACTAATATCAGCCTAATAAATTCATAAATCTTAATGTGTTTAACTAATTACATCTTGAGTGAGCTACTACTAGGTGGTTTGGTGAATAGAATCCGGTAGTCGAGAACTTCCATATCCGGTGATACTAGGGATTTAGGGGTTTAGCACTGAACTATGCTTTACCTACGGATGGTGATAATCTGTGACTAATAAAAAGTGGAAAAGAACATAATTTGAATCATTATTTTGCAACGAAGAAGGATTCCTTGATCTAATCTCTCTTATTGATTTCAACTTAAACTTTTAATTGGTTTATTTACTTTCTTTTGTTTTTTCTTTAAATCTAAAACCAATCCCCCCTTTTTGTGACAACTAAACAATTAAAACCTCTTGCTCCTCGTGGGAACGAACTTGACTACACTATGTTACTTGTTAATTAGGTGGAAAAATATTAATTAATTTTTTATGGTTACGACACGCATCAAATTTTGGCGCCGCTGCCGGGGAGCAGCGGACAATTTTAGTTGTTTTTATTTTTCCTTTTGCTTTATTCTTGCTTTGTTGGATTCTATATCGTATCTGACTTAGTTTTTTGAGAATCTTATTTCAGGTACCAGTTTTCCATGTATGGTGGACAAGAGCAAGCATATTACAACAATCAATACGGTTTCAACCTCAACATTATGGAAACTTCCAACCATCCTTAGGATATAGACTTTATGGATATTCTCATACATATCAACAACCTTATGACGGGTATGTAAGTGAACAATCACTAGGAGGGGAGGATAGTTATGCTTCTAAATCTATGCGTGATCTCCTTGGTGTAAGGCAACCTAGTTTGAGGGAACTTGAGAGAAGGTTCTATCTATTGATCGATGAAGGCCTAGCATCGGATGAAGCAATTCTTGAAGCTAAAAGAGCTTTAAAAATGGAGCGTGAAAAACTTTATTATATGGGTTACGATGATGATTTTGAACCTTATGAAAATTATTGTAACAAGGATAAAGTTATTCCAACTCCGGATCATAATAACGACCCTTCACCTATTCAAAAGGAGGAGATTGGATGTGACTTACCTATTGTTATAAACGGTGTAACACTCTCATAAGAAGATCTTGAGATTTACACCGAAGAAGATTTTATGAGAGAGGAATGGCCTGATTCCGATGATGAAAATGTTGAAGAGATGATGCTCGAGAATGAAACCGAATTGAATGATTTTGTGGAAGACCCAATTGAACTTTCCAATGATTATAATGATGCCAAGACTTTGGTTAAGGTAGAAAACGACGAAGAATGGTTGCAAGGTTTGATAGAGGACCACGATATACAAGAGGGAAGTAATTCACTTGAATTTTTTAAGGATGAAGAGGATTACGTAATGCAAGAGATTGTGCAAGGTTTGTCTAACTCTTTGCATATTGATTCTTCTCCTTTACCTCTTATTGGTTTGAATGTATGTGCTTCGAAAGTATTTTTGGATGATTTTGTTTCTAGATATCCACCATTGGAAACACTTGATGCTAACACTATGCAGGTTTTCCAAGAGGAATACATGGAAATTCCCAAATTCTATGTTCTTTATACACTTCCGAGTATGGACAAGACTAAGTGTGGGGGAAATTTCTACCGAGCGATAACATTATTATTATTTTCTTGTGCTAACATTTGTATGGAGTTATTGTTTGCAAAACAGGTACTGTGGTTGGATCCCCAAATTTTCAGATTGTTAGTATATGGTGAGTGAATCTTACAAGAAGCTAAGTCGGGCCGTCGACTTTAAAAAAAGCGCTTAATAGGAGGCAACCCATAGGTTTTGTATTTCTTATCCTTTTACTTTTTATTTTCTTTTTCTTTTGTTTATTTTTTCTTGTTTTATATCATACTAGGATTTCCCATCTTGACTTTACTTGGACGATTCAATTACATTGAGGACAATGTAAGGTTTAAGTGTGGGGAAGTGGTTAAGCATATTAAAAAAAAATTGCATAAAACCCCCAACTTTTAGAGATTTTAGAGTCACTAGCATACTTCTAGGTATGTTTACATAGAGAATTCTGACCGACATAACTGAACTTGGAAGTGTTAGGGAACTACGTTCGGATTTCTTGCTTGTTAGAGTGTTAAATAATGTATTTAATCATGTCGGTGATGCAGATTAGGAGCAGGGAGAATGCATTATTAGAGTTGCTGATCAATCATTAGTGGAGACTACCCTATTTATATCATGCGAGGCACCGACCAGATTTCTTTATAAGTAACTAAAGAGTTTTCTTTTGAGTGTGTGTCACCGTACGTTAATTCCGGGTAGAATGGTGAGCTACCCAACTTCCCACCAATAGAAGCACTACTTTTTGATCTCTTGAGTGCTAATTTTGTCAATCATGAGGGTGACGTCTCTTGGGCTCAGTCCTTCGCCGTTTCAATCGAGAAGCGAATCGCTCAGCCCTGGCATTGGGATACGGAGAAGCTTCATCATGTTGATACTTCCCGACTTGATGGGACGCTTCATCATGTCTTCATTTCTCCGCCATGTCCATCAAAGCCATGAAATCCTGAACACGCACCCGCACGATGCGTAGATGGGTGAGAGACATGCCTTGTATAATTTGGTCGGATGCATGGAACAAAGGGTTGATTTGGTTTAATATCTCCTCATGTGAAGAAAACCTGGGTTTGTCAACTTCAAAAAATTTCTACGAAGAGTCAGAGGCATGATCATCACCGATCCCATTGTGCACTACAAAAAAAAATTACATCATGTCTGCATCGGCAATCTACATGATGAAGAAGACAAAATGGAGAACTATGAGAAAAGACTCGAGACGGTACCTGTGAAGAGGATGGACGCAATTCTATATTGATCTATAAAAATAAAAGGTTCAAGATCGCCTCTTATATTGAGTGGATTGATGAAGCCTGAGAAAGGAAACCCTTTTACCAACCGTGTATCAAGGCTCCGAAAGCGGGATACCAGCTGGATTAGATACTTGAATGTACGGATAATTAGGTTTTGGCATCCGGGTCAGCAGCCATCCCTGCCATTCCATGACCTAGCCAACGCCATCTTCCTGCTCCACATCCTAGCAAGAAGCGCCATGACTCCAGCATTTCGTGATCAAAGCCGTGTTATCTCCACCCATTCGGTGACCTAGCCGGCTCCATCCTCACTGTTTGGTAGCCAAAGTTCCAAGTCTAGTTTCCGCCATTCCGCGAACTTCTCCGCTCCACATCCAGCCAAAGCAGCACCACCATCACTGTTTGGTAGCCAAAGCAGCACCACCATCACCGTTTGGTAGCCAAAGCAGCGCCATCTCCTTTCTCGCCAGGAAAGCAGCGCCATCATCACCATTCCGTAGATAAATTTGCAGCGCCAGCCTTAGCATTCCGTATCCGGACCTGTAGCGCCAGCATTAGCGCTCCGTGGCCAATGTGGCAGTGCCAACGCCGACATCCTATGGCCGAGCCAAAGTTATGCAAAGCAGCCAATGCAAGGATTACATATTCTTCATGCCTTCTGACAAAGGTTAGCCAAATTCTCCTGACAATCTCTTCATGACTTACCATTTTTATTTTATCCTTGCATGTCACCATCTCATGCTTACCCCGCAACAATGCTACTGTCACGTGCTAAGCAGGGGACTTAATGTTGATGGTGGTTTTTAACTTAGGGTTAAAATCGTAAAACCTTGCGTCTGATGTGACGTCACTCTGTAAGGAAGCGGAGCCATGAGTGTCAACCTCTTTACTGGCATATTTATTGATCCGTTCTATATATTTACATGAAATTTATCTAGACTGACGCATGTAGCAACAATCCCAGGCATTTTATAAATTTTGGCACCTCGCCTACATTCAATTAATATAAGTTTCTTTGAATGCTTTCTGTGCTATGTTCTCCGGATGAACCCTTAATGTTGATATGGCATGACAATTTGTGTTCACTCGCAGCAGAGTAACACGAATTTACAAATATCAAGGATAAGGTCTTTGCATAAAGTATTCAATCAGAAAGCATGCTGCTCTCTGGAAACGAACTTAAAAGAACTTTGTGTCAACACATAGAACTCAATCAATTATCCTGACTAATTTGAAAAAGTTAGGGTTTTGCACCTTGCGCAGTATACCAGACCTTGCTTGTCGAAATTAAGCCTAGGCAAACTAGGTAATTAATCCTCCATGGATTAGCAGATGCAAAATCTTGCCCAGAATCAGAAAACAAGGAGACGCAGGATAGGAGCAGCAACAAAGAGAGGCGTGGCCATGCCTTAGGCCAACCAACGCCATTTGCCATTGGCCTCGCCCCATCCTAAATCGGCCATATTTTCCTCGACCAATCAGGTCTCCTTAAACTCGCCACATGCACATAAGTTGTGGTTGGGCCCATACTTGCCGGACCTATTTCCCATCGACCAATCAGGTCGCACTAAACCTGCCACGCGCACCAAAAGGGTGGCCACGCCCATGCTTGGTCGGCTCCCTGCTTTCATTGACCAATCAGATTGCTCTAAACCTGCCACAGCTTTAAAAATGGTGGAAATTGTGTCAAAAAGTTAACCTACCAAGTTGGATTCCTAAAACCATGCCAATGATAGACGCATTTATGTGTCTAATTTGTCCCAATTGTTTATATTGTTAGTGCTCGATTTTGTACTTATTTGGTTATTTTATGTCTTTGTAGGTGTTTTTGGAGAAATAAGCTTTTGCGGCGAAATTGGCTCAAAATGTGGCATTTGAACCTCCGTAGATAACGTACCAGAAGCACCCCAAAAGTATGTTGGAAGCACCCCAGAAATACCCCGGAGGAACCCTGAAAAAGTGCTGAAAATATCCCAGAAAAATTACTATTTGCACCCAAGGGGAAAGTGTTATTCAGACTCTCACTATGGATAAGGGGTAACCCAATTCAGACATGTGCTAAAGGGACACCAGAACTGGATAAGGGGGAGGTCACCTTCACCGTTTGAAAACAAATTTTGGCGGGAAAATTTTCTTTCACCAGATAGATTTAGGGTTGGATTTTCGGACGAGTTTTAATGAGATTAAATCACTGATTCTCATGGGATGGACGTGATATGGATATACAATTCTAGTATGGATGATTTCATGGGCTTAATTGGGCTAGAATATCCGGGAGAAGCAATCAAAGTTAAAACAGAGAGACGTGTCCTGTTGTGCACTTTCAAAGATTTTGTGGAGATTTTGGGAGAGTTTTACGCTGGATAATCATGTATTTGGTCCTGTTCAAGTCATAGGAAGAGTTTGGTGGCTATTTTATAGCTAACAGACGCGTACAAACACTGACAGAGGTGATTATTGTTTCAACGGCAGAGAAGAAAAAAAAAGATTCTATTGGGATTTCTTTGAGCTGTGAAGTATATAAGAGGTGGAGAGAAGTTAGAAAAGGTTTTATCAAGAGTTAGGGGTCGATTGGGAGGCCAGCAGAGAGGCGCAGGAGGAGTTGCAGGAATTGTACCTGCTGCTGCTGCTGCCATTAACAAAGCTCGAAGAACACGAAGAACACACCCGCAGAGACAGTCGTTTATCAACAGTGTCAACGACTAGCATCCGAGGGTCTTAAAACAACAGCGTCAACAGCAGCCGTGAGGTATCGTTATTTACAGCAGTGGTGTTCTATCGTTCTTCTCTGGACGCTTAAAGAGGGTCGTAGTTTCACTGTATTATATTTTTCACTCTTTTAATCATATTTTGAGCATCAAGTATGTATTTTGAGAACATGATTATTATGAGTAGCTAAACCCCAATACTGGGATGATGGAGGAAGCTGTTTTTCAGCCATGTGGTTATTTAAATAATTCTTAATTCACTTTTTGCACCGATTTTAATTGATTTATGATTTCAATTAATTATTTGTGATTTTGTTTGATGGAACATGCTTAGTCCTAGGGATTCTTGATATTCCATGCTTATCATATACAAGTAATATTTTATGGAATCTAATTTGGCAAAGATAGAGTTAATACTTGTTTTATTTTGAGCTATAATCGCCTAGAATTATTTTCTGAGCCACTTGAATATGAAACACATTGGAATCCTGAGTCCTGGTTCCTCTTGATCTTGTGACATATTGTGTATATATTTTTGTTTTAAAAATATTTTCAAGTCCGAGTAACGTACTCTTATTTACCGCAATCGAAGTACCACAACAAAATGGCGCCGCTGCCGGGGACTTGTATATAGATTTGTTTTTAGGTTTATTATTTTATTTTATTTTTTTACTATTATTTGTTCCTTTTTACGTTTCTTTTTGTGTCTTTGATTTACATGTTCGAAGTGGAATACTAAGGACTTGGGAACAAAAAGCTTAAAGCTAAAAGCTAAAAGAGAAGAAAAAAAAAGACATAATTTTTTTTTAGGATTTAATTTTATTTTTATGATTATTTTTATTTTTTTTTGTATATAGCTTTTATATATTTTTTTTAGAATTTGTAAATAGGCTTTATTTTTCATAATTTTTGTAATTTTTGGACTTTTTATTTGGACTTTATTCTGGACTTTGGACATTATTTTTAAAAACCCTACGGAAGGGTTATAAATTAAAATAAAAATAAAAACAAACTGTTTGCAGGGAAGGACGACGATTACTATATCGTCTCGGCCCCTCGGGTTCGCACACGGCATAGGAGTCGTGGCCCGAGTCGACGACAACGGTTCATCGCCCGTATGGTACGGGAGGTAAGTCCAACCGAAACACCCGCGAATCTCCTGCAAGCGGGTTACTGTCTGCCTTAAGGTGATAATTGTTTGAGGACGAACCGGACTGTCTTTATTTTCCTAGTAAAGGGCAAGGCCTGGCCTAAACAAGATAAGAGTTCGGATTTCATCACCGTTCCCTTCTTGCCCGCCTTAGGAAAACGAAACCTAATGCGAACCCAAGCTTAAAATTTGGAATAGAACGAGACCGATAGGGTAACGAGCTTAAATAGGAAACTCGTTCGAAAAATATTGGTTGCTATTTAAGCACACTCCAAAGTTCATGATGGTTTCTGTGAGTTGAATGCGTGACTGCGCCGCCTTGTGATAGCGGTGAGGCCTTGGGTATCAAAGCTCCACTGAGCTTCCCTCACCTCGATTCAACTTACTTTGACTCGGATTGATTCCATAGGGGTCTGCTCAAATTGCAACGAATTCCTTTTCGAAGGAATAGAAGCTGGTCTAGAAACAATCTAAGTGGAGCCATCATGCTTTTTGTTTGCTAGAAATCTTTAGGTTTGCTTTGGTGGAGTCGAGTCGGCCTTGTTTGTGATTGCGTAGAATTCCCATGCAATTAAGAATGTCGAACTGGTATGATAGAAGCCAATACAATGAATATCGACCTGAATTGGAATATGGACATCATCAGTATTATGACCATAGTGAGAATAGTGGCTGGGGACGCCAACCTTTTCAAGGTTATGGTTCATACCATGGTGAGCCCAATTACTATCCACACGTGCATCAGTCTTATGAGAAAGAAGATTATAGTACTAGTTCTTCGTCTCTAGAGGATACAATCAAACTATTGAAAAGTAGTCCTTTTTATGATCCTTCTGATAATTCCTCTTTACTAGAGTCAACACGTAAGTTAGCTGAGTCGACGCGTAAGTTAGCTGATATGAATAGTATAATTATAGACGACAGAACTACAATAATGAGTGAACCTTCTTTAGAAGACCACCTCAAGAGGATAGCTGAGACGAACGAAAGAATTGCTCGAAATTACTTGAATTGCCAATATAATGTATCCAATAATACCCTTGAGAATGAAGATAGTTATTTACATAATCAAGATAACAAGGTTAGAATTGGTAGCACTACTTGTTTTGATGAGGTTCGATCTTTTTCATGTTATAATGATGATTATGATAAGGATAGTATTGATGAAGAACATGAAATATGTAGGAATAGTGATCAGGAAGCTAGTAATCCAATTGAGCTTTATAATGATTATATTATTTCTAGTTCAAATCCAAATAATTATTATGATTATTCACCTATTCAAAAGGACGAGGATTTGATTAGGGATTCCACCGTTTTAGACGATATAGTTTTTCCTGTTTACGAATCCGATAAAGGTTTAGAGGAACCGGTTTATCTTGAGACTACTGTTTTCGAGTCGAACGATTTAGAAACTGTAATCGATGATGGTTTCGAGGAACGGTTTTACCCTGAGAATACTGTTTCAGAGTCGTACGATTTAGAAACAATAGTCTTAGATGAACTCGTAGAGATTAATGAGGATACACCGCAAGATTACAACTTAGAAGAATCAATTGCCCATTTTCAGGAATCTGATGACCTAGAAATTAGGGAGATTGTGGCTAGTCTAACTAGAGACACTGAAAACTCTAAGATTGGGGGTGATTATCACTTTACTAGTGCTTTACCTTTAACTCTCAGAAAGTCGCCTCACATAGGACTTGATATCCATGCCTCAACCATCTTACAAGATTATCTTCATACTAGGTTTCCCGAACCTAATGATGTCATGAAAAAAGTTCAGTCGTTAGAAACCCATCATCTGGTTGATGTGGTTTGCCCAGGCTATGATCCCCAGATTGACTTTGTTTTCCCACCAAATAGTTTTCTTCCAACTGTGGGAACGTTTAGATTTCAAATGTGTCACTTATTAAGTTCTAAGACTAAGCCTAAGTACTTTAGGAAATTAGAATCGACACATTTGCTTCAGAATGACCACTACTCTGACTGTGGTCAACTATGTAAGTCATACCTAATTGACTTAGAGGATCCTAAATTATTTAGGTTATTTTGTGATTCCAGGTTCTTATCTGAGTTTTTCCAGACTCTAGGACCTAATAATTTGGATCATACCTATGAGGAAATGCATCCGAGGAAAATAGTCTATTTAGACCCCTTCATAGAACCTGAACCTGAACCGCAATTAGCGATAGTTATCCAGAAACTAGGTAAGGGCATGCCAGTATTGTACATTTTCTTGGTTTACTGCAGTTTCCTTTTGTCAGCTCTTTTTGGTTTTAAAGACCCTCAGTTATTCCGGCTACTGTTATACGGTTCGAGTTGACTAAACCTTTTCTATGTCTGGCTGAAGACTTTAAACTTAGCACTTCTTGGGAGGTAACCCAAACTCATGCGACATGGTAATATCTTTCCTTATCTCTTTTGCTTCAAATGGTAACAGTTTCTCCTTGTTCATGCTTTTAATTTCATCTTTGGAACATTGAGGACAATGTTAGATTTAAGTTTGGGGGTATGGGAGAAACTTTTTAGTTGCAATAAATAAACTCCAGAGCTTAGAAATTATGCCTATTGAGGATTGCACTAACTAATCTAAGTGGATGGAAGCATTTTGATTGTAGGAGTTTGAGGAACCAATCTGATTAGATGGAAACATCTAAAGAGTCTATTCATAAAAGCACAGAGCTCAGGTGTTAGAAATAACATGATAGTTTCACCATATCTCGTTGAGTCCTTTTCACTTATATTTTTATTTTATTTTGTTTTTAAACTATGTTCTCTAAGTGATAGGTGGGGCCCACGATTCAAGTTGTTACCAATGCTAGGGTGAATTAGAGTGATTGAGATACCATGAAAAAAAAAAAAGTTGAAAAAGAAAAAGAGATGAAAAAAAAATGGTAGTTACAAAAAAAAAAAAAAAAAAAAAAAAAAAAAAAAATTGAGACCAGACCATTTGACCAAAAGGAATAAATTCAATAAAGTCGACCACTGGTACCCTTGTATATGCCAGTTGTGTTGACCTAGAGTTAGGTTATCGACCACTGGTACCCTTGTATATGCCAGTGTGTTGATATAGTCAGACTAGTATCTCAATCCATTAGGATAGGTTCATTTTGGCGGAGACCTTCAGACAGATATGGGAAACGCCGTTCACTTAGTAAACATCAAAACCATCTATGTTTTTCTATATCCATCTCTTAATCTTTCCATGTGATTAGTTTGACTCCGAATATGATGTCCATAGTGAAACTATCTGAGTAGAGCTCTGTCACTTTATATGAATTTTAGTATGCTTGAGTGCAAACTCGTGTACAGCAATTGGAATTTCGCATCAGGGTACTTCTTCCTGTAGTCAATAAGTATACCAACCAAGGAGATTCTTTAGTGCTTTCCAAGGTTCTGCTTAGATAGCTAAGGTCTGGAGTACAGGTTTTGTGGGTATATCTCTGGTAAGCCCTCCCGAGACTATAACTCGGCCACTAGGGCCACCTAGGGGTTTAAAGGATTATTGCATACGCTAAATGCAATCGACGATGCCTGCGACAGTGAGTTAGGATTTTATTTTGTAGTTTTGATTTGCTCGGGACTAGCAAATAATAAGTTTGGGGGTATTTGATAGACGCATTTATGTGTCTAATTTGTCCCAATTGTTTATATTGTTAGTGCTCGATTTTGTACTTATTTGGTTATTTTATGTCTTTGTAGGTGTTTTTGGAGAAATAAGCTTTTGCGGCGAAATGGGCTCAAAATGTGGCATTTGAACCTCCATAGATAACGTACCAGAAGCACCCCAGAAGTATGTTGGAAGCACCCCAGAAATACCCCGGAGGAACCCTGAAAAAGTGCTGAAAATATCCCAGAAAAATTACTATTTGCACCCAAGGGGAAAGTGTTATTCGGACTCTCACTATGGATAAGGGGTAACCCAATTCGGACATGTGCTAAAGGGACACCAGAACTGGATAAGGGGGAGGTCACCTTCACCGTTTGAAAACAAATTTTGGCGGGAAAATTTTCTTTCACCAGACAGATTTAGGGTTGGATTTTCGGACGAGTTTTAATGAGATTAAATCACTGATTCTCATGGGATGGACGTGATATGGATATACAATTCTAGTATGGATGATTTCATGGGCTTAATTGGGCTAGAATATACGGGAGAAGCAATCAAAGTTAAAACAGAGAGACGTGTCCTGTTGTGCACTTTCAAAGATTTTGTGGAGATTTTGGGAGAGTTTTACGCTGGATAATCATGTATTTGGTCCTGTTCAAGTCATAGGAAGAGTTTGGTGGCTATTTTATAGCTAACAGACGCGTACAAACACTAACAGAGGTGATTATTGTTTCAACGGCAGAGAAGAAAAAAAAGAGATTCTATCGGGATTTCTTTGAGCTGTGAAGTATATAAGAGGTGGAGAGAAGTTAGAAAAGGTTTTATCAAGAGTTAGGGATCGATTGGGAGGCCAGCAGAGAGGCGCAGGAGGAGTTGCAGGAATTGTACCCGCTGCTGCTGCTGCCATTAACAAAGCTCGAAGAACACGAAGAACACACCCGCAGAGACAGTCGTTTATCAACAGTGTCAACGACTAGCATCCGAGGGTCTTAAAACAACAGCGTCAACAGCAGCCGTGAGGTATCGTTATTTACAGCAGTGGTGTTCTATCGTTCTTCTCTGGACGCTTAAAGAGGGTCGTAGTTTCACTGTATTATATTTTTCACTCTTTTAATCATATTTTGAGCATCAAGTATGTATTTTGAGAACATGATTATTATGAGTAGCTAAACCCCAATACTGGGATGATGGAGGAAGCTGTTTTTCAGCCATGTGGTTATTTAAATAATTCTTAATTCACTTTTTGCACCGATTTTAATTGATTTATGATTTCAATTAATTACTTGTGATTTTGTTTGATGGAACATGCTTAGTCCTAGGGATTCTTGATGTTCCATGCTTATCATATACAAGTAATATTTTATGGAATCTAATTTGGCAAAGATAGAGTTAATACTTGTTTTATTTTGATGCTATAATCGCCTAGAATTATTTTCTGAGCCACTTGAATATGAAACACATTGGAATCCTGAGTCCTGGTTCCTCTTGATCTTGTGACATATTGTGTATATATTTTTTTTTTAAAAATCTTTTCAAGTCCGAGTAACGAACTCTTATTTACCGCAATCGAAGTACCACAACAGCCAACACGCCAACGACATGTCAAACATGCCAAAAAACAAACATGCCAGGCGCACATGCCAAACGGCATGCCAATCGCACATGCCAAACAGGCATGCCAAGTTGACATGCCAAACGTGCCACCTACCGCATACTACATGCATATACGCTAATTAGGGTTTCGACATGCCAAACCCTAATCTAGGCAAAGTTGGGGCGCCAACCGAGCCAAACAATGTTCCACAGAACTTGGGGATCAATGTGGCCATTAAAACTGATTGTTGCCACACCACGTTTGAATCTAACACCAACGTGCCAAAAATCTAGCTTCCATGGCTACGCCATGCGCCACTTGCACCATCGTGCCGCTGGCATGCACAAACTATGCCAGCCATGCCACAACGCCAGTAGCATGCACTAAAGGCGCCACTGTGCCATTGTCAGGCGCCAACAGAAGGTAGCCAAAATCAACGACTACCCTTCCCCATGAGATGCAATCTCAGCCATCCAAGTTTGCCACCAAACTAACAGACTTGTGGCAACTTTTAGGCGACCAACCGCCTAAATCCCGTGGCCATGGCTACGCCAGGCGCCACTTACACCATCATGCCGCTGGCATGCACAAACTATGCCATCCATGTCGCAATGCCACTGGCATGCACTAAAGGCGCCACTGTGCCATTATCAGGCGCCAACAGAAGGTAGCCATAATCAATGGCTACCCTTCCTCATGAGATGAAATCTCAGCCATCCAAGTTCGCCATCGAACTGATAGGCTTGTGGCAAGTTTCAGGCAGCCAACAAAGAGGATTCTAATTGCATCACATGTTATTTTCCTACGGCAAGTCTTGTGATTTTGACTTGCCAAAGTGCTACATGTTCTCCACAAAGAACACTCGAGACATCAAACATGTCACAAACTGGGGGATAGTCATCAGGGTATTGGTCTGGCGGTTTACAGCGTGCGGCGTGCAATACGCCCGTTACAAGAAAGTGTCATGAAGAAGGGCGGTTAGTAATGGCAAGAAGTAATGGTGTAAATGTTTCCTTCATCATGGAAGCATAAATTTTAACGTTACACGTTACTCCACTCAATCGTTTCCGCTTCCTACAAGATCAGGGTACGTTTTATTATGACTTGTATAAATAGGTTTCACCTATTTCCACCAAACAACAAGTTTTTGGTCGGCAACAACACAATATCCAGAAATCACATGGTATCTTTCCATTCTGCTAGCCGGTTCTACTTTCTAATACAAGTTACAAACAACCACACCTTCAGGATAAAACGATTCTGGTCTCAACACTTTCTTCGCTTCCCTCCCTAAGACCAACACTTCTCCTTTACTTTGTGACCGAAGCAATCCTGGAATGACCATTTCTTGGTTTAGGCCAGGATTGTACAGATTGATCTCTCGAATCAAAAGTACTCCCGTGTTGTATATTTTTAGGGTGTAGACTCGTTTCTCATCCACACACACGAATTTACCAAAACCAGCATAAACCGTTTTCACCCACAAACACTGGGATAAACTATCACGCGCCTGCTCAGTCATCTCCGTATTTGACATTGCATAACGATAATCTGCTGGACAGGAACCTTGCTTCTTATCCTTTGGCACCTCATTAGGGGTTAATGGTTGCTGGCCTGTCGCTAACTCGAAAGGTCTCAACTCTGTTGACGAACTCTTGTGCAAATTGTAACAAAATTGTGTTGTATTCAACAATGCCTCCCAATTTCCCTGGCTTGTTGTCACATAATGACGCAAGTACTCTTCTAGCAATGCATTTATCCGCTCCGTCTGACCATCGGTTTGGGGGTGATTGCTAGTAGAAAACTTTAGTTCGGAACCAAGCATTCCAAACAAGGCAGTCCAAAACCTGCCTGTAAACCGTGAGTCTCCATCGCTTACAATCTCTCGAGGAAGTCCCCAATACTTCACTACATTCTTGAAGAACAGATCCACTGCAACATCTGCATTACAATAATGGGGACAGGGAATGAATGTAGCATACTTCGAAAAGCGATCAATGACGACCATTATCGAGCTAAAGCCTTGCACCTTTGGCAGCCCGTTAATAAAGTCCATCGACAAGCAATGCCATGGATTGTTTGGAATCGGCAAAGGTTGTCAATCCGGATACACTTCTCCTTTCCATCTTATCCAGTTGACACACTAAGCATGTCTTCACATACAACTCAACATCTTCTTCCATCTTAGGCCAGTAATAGGAACGAGCTATCAAAGCATGTGTTCCTTTCATGCCTGGATGACCAGCCAAATGGAATCATGCGTCTCTCGCAGGATTTCCTCCTTTGGCGTAAATGACCCTATTATCTAGCCAATATCGACGAACGATCTCATCACTGATCTGCTTAGTCAGGCGCACACATGCCTGATCATTCTTCGTCTCTTCTTTGATTCGAGGCAACAACTCTTCCTCAATCATGGTCAGTGCCGCAACATATTCTGCCACCAATTTTCTACTCAACGCATCTGTCATAGAATTAATCCTTCCTGGCTTATGCTCGAACTTGTAGTCGAACTCGCTCAAAAGTCAAGCCACCTTGCATGTTTTGGCCATAGTTACTTCTGGCTGGAAAAGAACTTAATGGACACATTATCCGTCCTTATGATGAAATAAGTTCCCAACAAATAATGGCGCCACTTTCTTAGGCAATGTATCACTGCCAACATCTCTTTCTCATGCACAGTGTATCTCCCTTCAGCGTCGTTAATCTTACGACTCTTGTAAGCCACTGGATGGCCATCTTGCACCAATACCCCCCTAGAGCCCTGTCTGAAGCATCAGTGTGCACTTCAAATGGTATGTCGAAGCTATGCAAGCGAAGAACTGGTTCTGTCGAGACTGCTTACTTCAATGCATCGAATGACCGCTGACACTCGTCAGTCCATGCCCATGATTTGTCCTTCCTCAACAAATCTTTCGATGAGGCTACTTTCTTTGAATAACCAACTATGAAGCGCCGGAAATAGTTAGCTAAACCCAAGAAAGAATGAAGCTCTCCAAGCTTTTTTGGTTCAGACCAATCCATAATGGCCTCTACCTTTTTTTGGTCCATATGCATGCACCCTTGCGATATCACATGGAAAACTCACACTTTTCCTTCTTCAAATACAAACTTGCTTCTCTAAGCTTTTCAAACACTTTGCGAAGATGCATCGCATGCTCTTCCAAAGTCTCACTGTAAATGACTATATCATCCAAGTATACCACTACAAAGCGGTTAATGTACTCAGCAAACACATCATTCATCAGGTTGCAAAATGTTGCTGGGGCATTCGTCAAGCCGAATGGCATTACACGGTACTCAAATGAGCCATACCTTGTTACCATTGCAGTCTTTGGTTCATCTCCTTCTGCTATGAGCACTTAGTAATAACCTGAGCGCAAATCCAATTTGGTGAAGAATTTAGCCTTGTCCAACCGATCAAACAAGTCTTCCACTAGCGTAATTGGGTACTTGTTCTTCACAGTTAGTTTGTTCAAATACCTATAATCAACACTCATACGAAGCGAGCCATCTTGCTTCTTTTGGAACAGAACCGGAGCACCAAATGGAGCTTTAGACGGTTGTATGTAGCCTGCCTCCAGCAGTTCAAAAATCTGCTTGTGCATCTCCTTAAGTTCCAGCGGTGACATACGATATGGTGCTTGCGCAGGCGGCCTCTCCCCTGGCACCAACTCTATCATATGGTGCTTGCGCAGACGGCCTCGCCCCTGGCACCAACTCTATCATATGATCGATCTTACGCTGCGGTGGTAGCGTCTTAGGCAGTTCTACAGGCATCGTGTCTGCAAACTCTTCTAAGACCCTAGCTATTCCATCCTCCACTTATACTACCTTTCCTGGTTTGATCTCAACCAACACGCATAGGAAAGTAGCCAAGCCTTGGCGTATACCTTCTTTCACCTGAATCGCAGACAAACATGGCTCAAGTGTCTTGTCTGGTTCTCTTTGCCTCACCATAGAGACAAAACATGGGTATTGAGGGTGCTGTATCAATATCCCATTTATATAAGGTAATGGCGACGCCTTCGCCGCGCAAAATAAATCCATGCCCAAAATCAGGTCAAAATCATCCATGACCATCACTAGAAAATCTAGTTTTCCTTTTCATTCTCTAACTTGCGCATCCGCATTGCGAACTTTCCCTCGACTGGCTTGTGGTTCTGCGTTAACAGTTTTGATGGTGCCAGCCGCGCTAGTAACTGTTAAGTTCAATGCCATGGAAACGTCTGGATGCATAAAGGACTTGGTAGCACCGGTATCAGCCATCGCTAATACCCATTTTCCATTGATCTTCACAACAATGTACATCAGTCCAGAAGACATCTTCTTCTCTGTGTGTGCTTTGCTCCCTAGCAAACAACTGATGTTGCAATGTTGGCCCCTGCCAACATCATGCTGAGCCTTCCCAGCATCTTGCTTTTTATCATCAACACTTGCAGCGTCTCCGCTACCCTTAGTGTAGTTCTGATATGTAAAACAACTCGTTTCACCCTTATCAAGTTGTTTTGAGGCCATCCTTCACGTATGGTTATTGCTTGCAGATTTTTGAATATAACGTTCACATACCCTGAATGTGAACTTTTGGCATGATCTTCGACTTGATTTTCCCATGCCTTACATTCTCAGTGTGGATCCTCCACTTCAAATGCAATTCTCGACAAACTTCAAGAAAAGCAACGAACTCAACCAGCCTTCTATATCTCAACGTGAACAGAGAGACCCTTAACCAAGGCTCTGATACCCGAATTGTCACAGATTCGCAACAATCAAATGCAAAACCAACTCTGACAATGGCAACTGTGCTCCACAGCACAATTTCGGCCAATTCGCACTTAGCCAATACTTCAACTTACTGACTAAAACTCTATTCAGCCCATACTAACTTGAGGTTATGCTCACAATTCTTCCAAGCTTTCAACCAAATACACACACTCCGCTTGATGCATAAACGTAAGCCAAAACAAGGGACAAATGCACCAACAGAACTTAGCTTTAAACTAGTTCGTAGCCTTTTATTTATTGCACACTTAGGGTTACAAACTCTTCTTGTTCCGGATTACCCAATCCCTTCACAAGATCAGGATTATATAGCCTTACAAAAGCCATATACAAGTAACTGTCAGGCAGTTACAGATTTACTTTATGCCAGGCTAACCGCCAACTGTGCCAAATGACACCACTACTCTCTAAAGCTAGCCAAACAAGTCCTATCCTTCAGTTATGCATAAAGCAACTCAACTTCCGTGTAACCAAATCGAAACTGTGAAGGCCATGTGCCCGGCACATGTCATCTCACCTTTGGCACAATGATTGCATTTGCCAGCCATAGTAGCGCAATCATTACTGAGCATCATTCTCCAACGATGCAAGTGTACTAATGAAAGTCTTGCTTGCATGTCTGTACGCCTCATGCATACAGTTTACTTGCCAAAATCATTTGGCATCTTTTGACACTAATCTCGCGTCATTGGCCATGTCCAAACCCTGTTTGGCACATGTCATTGTCTAGCTGCAACTCAGACATGCACTCCGCATATCTAACACTTTAGCCAAGCCACCGATAATGCACGACAGTGGCGTATTTTCACTTGGCCACTTGACAGCCATGTCATCCTATACCATAGCAATAGTGTGTTAATGGTGGAAAACTTCATTACATGCCAATCAGATAAGATAAACTTCATTAGGAGTAACCAAGTGTTAATACATTTATAGATTCTGTTAACAGACTAAACACACACACACGTACAGAACGCCTGTGCTAAACAAAAAATAACAGAAAGTGTCACGTGAAAGGCACATGACCACTAAAGCTTATCCTTCACTGCAATTCTGACTTATCCTTCACCGCTGTTATGTCGGTGTCAATAATTGGTGCCGCTGGATGTTTTAAACTTCTATTTGAAATCCTTTGGGAATGACGATATTTGGAACTCTTAAAAAGGGGAAGCGGTCCAATACATATCCTTTTTGAGTTATGAGTTATGATATAGACTAGCGGAGTTACTGTTTCCGATCAGTTTAAAACAAGAGAGATCTTAGCAAAGAGTAGTGCAACCTGTTGTTTCTCCAATCGAGTAGAGTGACAGTTTTTCAGATTCCAATTTCAGTAAGCAACTTTCCATTTAATAAAAATTGTTGCTCAAATCAAGCTTATATAATTCCTACTTGGATAAAACTCATTTTCAGGCAGCAGAAGCTGCATTTTGCTTGCTTTATGTACAACTCTATCAATTCTAGTACTAAATGCCTACTTTTTTTTAAACAAGTCTATCAGAAGAGAAAAATAAAAGCAATGCTTCTGCATTCACGCAATAAGAGTTCTTCCTGTCCATCCCAATTTCATTCTTCAGAATTTTGAATTCCCTGCCTGCCTCTTACGTATTAGTATCACCGAAATCATTAACTACTGAACATCCAGCTGTTGTTAGCATTACCATTTTGTTCAACTGCTTTCTCTTCCATACTACCTCCTCCAACCCATTCATCCATTGAATCCATCGGTTCAAGAAATACGTCTGTGTTATCCGTGTTTGGAGCAGATAAATTTTGCAACCGGAGATTATGGTAAACAAATGTAAGCTCATTCAACCGTTTTTGCTCTACACGGTTCCTTCCCTTCATATGTAGTTCCTCGGTTAGACTCCTTTTCAGACCATATCTCAAGGCACCAGTACAGGTCTGAGACAGAATCCTTATAGCAAGTCGTTGCAGTTCAGGGCATTGACCTCCATACAAGGACCACCACTTCGCTGAATTCAGAGTAGCAATGCAAAAGCCAAAAATAAGGATCTAAGGTCTGGCTAAGGGGGTATAAAAGTGAATGAACTAAGAATGCAACAAATAACCAACAAGATGTAAATAAGAGCAGAGATTCTTCTAACCTGGAGCAAGCTTCATTCTCTGATCAACAGCATCTGCATTGCCGAAAGCTCCACTAGCCCTTCTATACTCATTGACTTGTGATGTTATCAAATCCTGCTCACGTATACTATCTACCATCCGTACGATGCAGCAAAAAAGTCCGGCCGCAACCTCAGCATCAACATAGAAATCGTCAAAGTAATAGAGACCTGGATTTAAAAAGTAGCCTGCTGAATGGATAGAGCTATGGAGTTGATTATCCCAAATCCCATCGATGACTGTCCAGAAAATCTGACACTCGGTTTTCCTGCCTTTATACTCCTTTTTTATCGTCTCCTTCACCTGGTCCATTGTCTCATATACGTAGCCCAACTGGGGTCTACTATCTCCTCCATTAAGTAGATGCAGAGCATGTATAAGTGGAATACTTGCCTTCAAAAGCATTTCGGTTTCAGTCCAGAAAGAAGGCTCCCCAGTGACCAAACCAGCCACCATCAAACCATCAGCTGTTGAAGCCAAGGTCGAGTTCTTCCATTCCGGCGAAATAAACATCTCCCTCAAATTCTTCTTTTGAGACTTAATTCTCTCCAAGATTAAAAATGGCACCATTGATCTTATCCTGGAGGAAGTAACAAGATTGAACCCACGAGTGTGTTTTCTCATGAGCGTCAAAACGATCTCATGGCTGTAAATGAACTTAGTAATGGCCTTTGCCTTACCAATTACTCTACTCCCAGTGCGCAACATTCCTATTTCCTCCAACATGAGGCCTATGCAGTGAGATGCACAAACAGTCCAAAACACACTCTTATACTTCTCTGTCATTTGTTTACCGACTGCCTCCATTGAACCCCCAGTAGCATATGTGACAATTTGAACCACATTCTGTACTCCTATATCTTCAATAACTCCACTTAACAATGAGACCATGGCATCTACATCTGCAACTGAATCTGAGAAATCGACCGACTTCATGTATATGGGACCGCGTGGGCAATCAATGACAAAATTAATCATATACCGCCCTTTCTCATCGGTCCACCCATCGAGTAATATGCTGCATCCAGTGCTTTTCCAAGAACACACGATTTCCAGCACATGCTCTCTCATTGCTTTCAGTTCTTCCTCTAGGATATACCCTTTGAGGTCATCACAATTAGGGACCTTATATGCCGTGGATGCAGGTCCACCCAATGCATGTATCATTTTCTTGAAGGAAGGGGAGTTTGCTGCAGTAAAATCAACACCGTTTTCGAAAAAGAATTTGCCAATACACCTCTGGATTTGCGTAGATGAGTCATCCTCAGCTCCTTGTTCTTCTTTCTTCATTTTGTTTAATATTTCAGGGTAATGCACAACCTGCAAAACCTCAACTTCATGCTCCAATCCGGAGTACTCTATTATAGAGCTGTGTTTTCTCTTCCGCGACAAATTGGATTGAATGGACTCATCGACATTGTTGCTGCTTCGCTCAAGGGAATCACTGGAATCAGAAGTTTTCTTGGAAAGACTACAGGACTTGAACAACTGAAGAACTTCCCTGTTCATTGGCAAACTGTTCCTCATTTGTACCTTTATATTCTCTGGAACATCTATACAAGGTGATACATCTCCACCTGTTCCGGCTAAATGTTTCTTGAGACGAGAATAACAGGAAACTATTTTTCCACAGTAATTGCATGTAAGTGTAACTCGGTTGTTTACCTTCTCTACAACTGTGCAATGATCATGAACCCTTGCCGTCACTTCATTCGCTGCCATTACTTTAAATCGGAACGCCTTTTTTGCCAAACTTGTCTTTTCAATACTACAACAACAGTTCATAAATCATCATTCAACCAACTTCAACCCAGACAGTAAAAATGAGTTAGGTAGCTAACTAAATAAGGCAAGGAGAAAATTTAAGCATGATTTGTGAACACTAACCCCAAATGCCCAAACAGGAAACATTCTCATTTTACTTCATGTTGAATAGAAAGGAAAAAAAAAAAACTTGTAAGAATTAAAAGAAAATAAAAGAAACCCATTATTCCATATCAAACAAAAATTGAACTTTTTTTAGGTTGAAGGAAAAATTAGAAGAAACAATGGCATATTAATACCACACCATGAGAAAACAGAAGCAAGAGTTGAAATTGAAAGTTGCTTACTTTGAAATAGCAGGAGGAGAAAGGTAGAAACTTTAGCGGGAGAGTGTTGAATTGATGCTGCTGTAAAAATCTGGTCTTGGCCTTATCTTGCTTTTACTTTCCTTAAATGGTAAAAATAAATAAACTGCTTGTTAGAGCAAGTCGTGTGAGGTGGTATGAGGAAGAGGAGGAGGATGGTTAAACATCAATAAATAAATGATGAGATGGTGATATACTTGAAGAAAAAGAAAGTGAAAGGTAAAGAGGTGGGTGGGAGTCGCAGGACTAGAGGAGAGGTGGTGGTCTCACTTTCACAGACAGTAGTACGCTGCTGCTGCTGTTGACATCTCATTTGTCCGTCTCTCTCTCTGTTTTTACACTTCCAGCCCCCCATATTTACACCAACAGTAAGATAAGCACGGGTATGATGAGCGGTAAAAGTTTTTCTGCGGTTCGGCAATGTAGCCCAAGTAGTAAAGACTAAAGAAATGATTTATATATACATCACGGTTACCACAACAAGTTGCCTAAGCTCAATCTAACGCTCATTCGAACTAATCTAACATATGGTACTAACAACGTAAGACTCTCCTATTCCCACACTCTTTCAGGAACCGATGTCTAATCTCTCCTACAAACACAACAACCTTCTACTCTTACTTTTTTTTTTCATTTTTTTTTAACTGTACATACATTACATAAGCTCAACAATTTGGAAAATGGCAACCGAAGCAAGAAAAATGAGTAACGATGGATACTTGGTTTTCTTGTGCAGATTACTTCTACTTTTATTGGCTGTCTGCAGGGTTTTCAGTGGCAGCATTCTCTGAAGATATCTCGGGTAGTCTCTCTTCTTCACGGGCTCGTTTATGACCTGATAAATTCTCTTGCTGCTCAGTCTCGATACAATTCTCAGAGTCTTGTTTCTTAGAGGGGAGAGATGATGAGGATGACTCTGTTACGGACTCGGAGTGTGGAGGCACCGCAGCAGCCGCATCAGATTGTTGCTCGGAGTGCTGATGAGGATCCTCTGTCGGTGTTTGAGTGTCAGTTGACGAGGACCCTTTCAAACCTGTAGATGGCATGAAGCCCTTCCCAACTTTCTCTTGCTCTTCCACAATCTTTTGTAGGTACCTTGCGTGCTCCTCTATACGTATCTGAAGGGACCTTTGTACCTGCATCAACCAGCCACATTATCAGGTTTCAGAAACCTAGCGTCGAAAGTGTTGTATCTCAAACATGTTCTCGATCAACATGTTAAGCATTTGATAAAGTGGAATAATAGATACCTCTAGCTGTTCATGGAGTTGTTTCTGAACCTCCATTTGCATGCGCAGGGCATCAGTGAGATGCATTCCCCTACAACAAGATTTCAAATAACGGAAATCAACTAAAGCTCAATTAACTGCTGACAATATTGTGCCAAGTAGCACGAAGGGTATGCGTACAAATATTTACCTTTTAAGTCCATCACTTGCGGTGCTGCTTAATGATGCCTTCCTTTCTTTTTCCTCACAAGACGAAGTCTTTTTCTCTAAAGAACACAAGAGGGAAAAAGACATTTAGAATTAGATGAATTTTACAAATACCGGAGACTAACTTCACTAGTAGACCAAATTCAGTGACACGCCATATTCTTGACCACGTAAGACAAACTAATCTACCTTAATACAAAGAGAAAAGGAAAATAAAACTAGCATGCAACTTATTATTACCTTCTTTTATCTCTGGCATGTATTTGGCAAGTCGGTATTTCTGCAGGTGGCTTTTCACATGATAAATTGTCAAACCTTCAACACCCATACGTTTCAATATACCCTTAGGAGTTGCCTCTGTATGGAGTAAATAACATGTGTCAGAAATAAGTCAGTTTTTTACTTCATCGTATTATCTTGAAAGTGTATCAGCTTACTTTCTGCACCATCAAGCTTTTTGACCGCTTCTATGAAACGTTCATGGAGCTCAGGTGTCCACCTCATTCTTGGCTTGTGTGCAGCAGCTGCAGCCCCAGGACTGGGTTCACCTGAAGGAGTCTGGCCAGCAATAGGTAGAACCAAAGGCTGAAGATTGCTCTGGTTGCTTATCGTTTCGACCGATGGGGAAGAAGAAACTTTAGGCGCCTCATATATTTCCTGCAGAATCAAACAAAATTATGCATCAGGTATTTGGCTTGATATGGTGAAAGATTCAGTTAGAGACTAAAAATAAGTGAGTCTTATTTGTTTTGTGTGATGAGAATCTCCTCCAGACTCTGGCAAATTTAAAAAGGATAACAAGGGTGGAACATGATTTAAACTGTAACGGTTTAGTGGTTCTACAATTAGTCGACTCTTTAAGTACATAGTTCAAGTGGTGACGGAAACATTGATCAACACTACAAACTCTTCTATGTGGACTTAAGGGGGCACATCAAGAAAACTGCAGCTGCATGAGCCAACATAGTACTAATGTGATACAAAAAGATCATTTTTGGTTGTAACTATGCCAAACTAGTATCCATACAAATATTCTATCCATCCAATTTATTCCCATGGATCTACGAGATCATAGTAAAAATAGTTCCTACAATGTGACAGTTCATTTTCTGGTATAGGAACCTGGGATCATTAGTACAAAGTTCTTGTGATTTCAGCTGAACTTTTAATTCGCTCTTATGGCAACACATGTATGTTGATTAAGGAACTATGTGAATAAGAATAGTACATAAAAAATACTTACATCAACTCTTGGAGTTTCTCCGCTGTCTGTTATAGCCATGTCAAGCTCGTCGGACAAAAATTGAAGGTCCAACTGTTCGTTGAATGTTAAACTGTCGCTTGCATAATTCACACCATGAAAGCTACCATCTGAAGCTTCTCCCGTGGTATTAATAAAGTCCATGAGGTACTCAGAATGCTCATCGCCGAATTGAGTGTTTAAGTCAAGAGTTTGCTCTGCTGGGGATTTTGTCGAGTCAACATCAGAAACAGGTTTCTCAGTCTTCAGGGGATGAGGGAGGAACGGTAAGTTTCCAAGCTGCAGATGGGCCTCTGAGCTTGTAGAAGATGACAGATACAAGCTGGTGCAGAAAGTAGAAGACCGTGAGAATGTGCTTTTTGGATACTGGGATAGAGAATCATAGGACATGGAGCTATCAGGCTCAAGATGTGGGGCACTTAACTTACATGATTTGAACGGATACGACATCTGGGGTTTTGAGGAACTGACTGATTCAGGTTGAGAATACAACAGAGGAAATGTGGATGAATAGTCAACATGGGATGCAGTTATTTTGTTTGCGGTGTCGGAGAATAATACATCAGGAATTGGGGAGGCGATGTTACAATAAGCTTGTGAAGCCATTCCTTTAGGAGACTCGGTTTGGTTTAAAGTAATGACACTGTGGCAATTCATGATCTTCTTTTAGTTACGACGAAAGCTCAGCTGAGAATCCAACTCCACTAAACCAAAAGATGCCCACAGAATCTCTTCTATTTCTGCAACAAAGGACTCAATGTGAGAATTGTATAAAGATAAAGTTCCTATCAAACTTGAAGACCTTCCTGTATATATCCATTTAAAAGGTCATACAGCAGACAATGGGTGTCCGGTTTTAATTCTAGTATCTTACACTAAGAGGATCTGGTTTTCCAAGGCAACATGCTAAAATATGATAAACCCAAAATGAGCAAAAGCTAAATGGTTGTACCAACAAAAGAAAAACATCGAAAAAAATCAAGTCAACGTTGCCGAGCTACATGTAAAGAGATGAAGTGCCATTGAAATAAGCTCGAACACAACTTGCTCAAAAGTTAGCCGATCAACAAAAAGGAACCAGGCCTTTTCTTATGGATAAGAAGTAAGACATGGAGTCAGATGGGGCTAGTACTAATCATCACAAGCAGAAGAAGAAAAAAACACTTAACAAGAATTTCAAAACTGATTTCTGTTAACAAACTAAGAACAAATCAGGAAATGAAGACAGTAAATCTCAATAATCATCAGAAGAATCATGGGTTTCAGTTACATGCATCATTTATTAAAAATCTCTGCAGTAGTTGGTAGAAGTAAGAGGGTGCATGAAAGAAGTATATTGAGCATATGGGTATACATGATAAACAAGATTAGAAACAAAAACCATACAATGACGAGAGAATTTTAAGAATCTAATTAGAACCCAGATAATGATTTTAAGCTCAGATGAAGTAGTAATCAAAAAAATTTAAGGAGTTGAAAGAACAACAATGAATGTGACGAAAAAAAAGATCAAGTTTTTCCTGTAAAAATGAAGTAAGAATTTGTCACCTTTTCTTCTTCTTCTTGTGAATTCCCAGCTTCAAACAAGAACAAAAGACAGCAAAATGAGTTAAAAGATTCTCTAATAAACTCTCTCCCACTAAGAATTCAGGGTTCGTGAATAATAAAACAGAAATGTACAGATTAGATCCGCATTAGAGAGAGCGAGCGAGGAGAAAGAGAGGAAAACCAAAACAAATGATTGATTAAAATAATGCTAACCGAAGGGGGCATCAATTACTAGTCTACTCAACTGTTCATCTTCATCATAATCTCCTCTATACTATTTGTTAATTCAATTATTAAAATGATGAAGAAAACAGAAGACGTAAATACCTTTAAGTACCCTCTGTTTCCCGTATCAGTGGAGAACGTTAGGACAGAAATGATGATGATGATGCCTTTTTTTGAAAATCACAAGAAGATATAAGTTGATGAAAAGAAATGTACGACCCTACTTGAGAGGAGATTACACGAACCAATTATGTAACAATAGAAATATCAAACGGAACCCTTATTCATGATCAACATCCCACGAATAATGATTCTAGCAAGGCTGGGTACGAGTTTCATGGGAGGGTATTAAATCCATATAAGATAAATAAGAAAATTCTAGTACTCTTCTCAATAAATTGATATCCCTCTTGGACTGCTTGGATAGCATATGATAAGTAGTTTTTCGACTTTTAGAAGTCGAAAGTCAAAAGTTAATTTGGTTGTCAGATTTCAAAATGATTTTTAGAAGTCGAAAAGTTAACTTTTTGTGAAGCAAAATAGTTTTGTTTCTGACTTCGACTTCTGGAGAAGCAGAAATCAGAAACAGATTTGTTTTCAAGCGCGCTATCGAGTGAAAGAAACAACACACTAGAATTAATACAAACCCTAGAGTTCGAACAAGAGAAAGAGTTGGTACACGGGAAACATGACCTATTACATGCACGAAAAGAACCGATAAATTGGAGAAGAATGGTTTCTAGGATCGTAGTCCAACCATTTTGATATTTGTCATCTAGAGAAAGACATACTCCATTGAAAGAGGAGTATTTTGTGCGATGCCTTGATGGCGGGGAAGATTTCGGTGGCTGGAAAATATCGCCATCGATGTACTTCAACCTTTTGTAACGCAAAGAAGAATTGCTTCTAAAGCCACAGAGAAACACCATAAGACGCAGACAATAATGCTATGAAAGCGCATAAACCATGCTGGAAAACATGGAGGATGAGACATCTCAAACCCCAAAAAAACTTGAAAACCCTAACAAAATCTACTGAAATTAACTTAAACATAAAAGAACTAGCTAAACTAAGACTATTATTATTCAGATCTACTTAGATCCGTGAAGACTCAAGCAGATCTGAGCAGTTTTAACACTCACGAGAAAGCTCTTGTCTCCCTAGCCTGAAATCGCTCTAGAGAGGGGAGAAAGAAGAGATCCGTTCATTTTTTTTCTTACTCGACTAACTCAGAAGCCAAGATTATTTGTTTCGAAATTATGAAATTGTAGAATTATGTAACGCTTTTAGTCAGACTCAAACATCTTCGAGTGAGATGTATGAAGGGGATTAAACATTGAGTAACGAAGAAAAAAAATTATTAGATATTTCGCGCAGATCTACATCTCATGTCAAAGTAATCACATTTCATTACTTAAGGCTCTGTTATTTTAGTATTTTTTTTATCATTTAAGAATGTGATGCTGACAAGTTTTGAATTCAGATCACTGATCTAATGACTTCACCACCATACTACAGTACTACGGATTAGTGATTTTACTATCTGACTACAGTGAGTCATCATGACCCGGACAAAAAAAAATGACTACCATCAATTTTGTTTTTTCTTTTTTCTATCTTTTTTCCGGATAAAAAGTGAACCTAAGGCCAGAAATGACGTGAGCATTGTTACACAATTGTTTCCCCAAACACTTTCCTATTCTCCTTTAAGCCAGAGGTGATGCGACGGATCTGGTTTTTGGAAGATGTCATGAACTCATACTTCCTCCGTCTCACTATTAGTTGACCTGTTTACTTTTAGATTTTGTCCCATTAATATTTGATTTTATATCATTCGACACTCATGTTTATATTCGTTACGTATGTGTTTTAAATGCTTTTCAATGATACTATAACATTCACTAACATGCGTGGTATAGTTTGAGAGACAAATCTCTAAAGTGTACTACTAGGTCAACTAATAGTGGGACGGAGGGAGTATAATTGAGAAGAGGAGGAATGTAGTGAACTCAGCAGTGACATGTTTTGTTTGAGCCATCTTTTAGGTGTCGATTGATTGTTTTGTTTGGCACTTTGGCTTTTGTAAGCATTCTTGGTTTGGCATTTGATTTGGCTGAGTGGAGTGGAGGAGGGGACGTATGGGTTGAGCAGTGTTGACACGTCACCAAGAAGAAAGGACTGAGTGTAGTGGTGAGGGGGGTAATTAGGATATGGGCGAGGATTGTCTCCTCGCCCAAAATATATTATATATTTTTAAAGAGTTTTACTATTTTTAAACATCTTTATTATATTTTTAATATTTTTAAACATAAAAGTGGGCCCATTTTTAGATTCTGTTTATTTTAAAATTGAAAAATATAAGGAAGCGAGGATTTCAACCTCGTTTTTCACTTTTTTCTGGCAAGGATTTAATCCTCGCTTATATTGAAATGTCCTCCCACGTTTCTTACTTTCGAGCAGAAAGAACGGGAATTTTAATTTTTTAACTTTTAACCACGGTTTTCAATCACTATCATTCCCTTCTATCCTTCCACTACACTCGGTCTTAGAGACCCCACAAGGGCCACACAACCCACGCCCCCTAGGGGCCTTAGCTATCATGGAGGGACCACATTGTAATTACAACTTTGAAGTAGAGGCTAAAGAAGAAGTTGTTTGGTTGGAGTTGTTATTATCGTGTGATAGGAGCCAACTTTGATGGAGCCACTGACTAACGAACGTCACCGGACAAAACAACCAACAACATTATCACTTGTACTTTTATTTCTCATTTAGATTTTTGTTTTTTTGTGCGTTTGATTTATTACACTGTTACATGTTACGGCATAGAACTTCCTTCCCGATGGCAAGCCGTATGGCCGAGAAATTTCGGTTCCAAAGTAAAGATATTGGGAGATTTTTTATGCAAGAGATTTTGGATGACTTTCCGTCAGTTTAAAGATTTTGAGAAACTGTTTAAATAATTTTCAAGGAATTATGGTGATTCATTGGGACAATAAAACATATATGAATTTCAGCTTACACACACGAGACAAACAATATATTTATTTATTTTACAAAATAAATATATGAATATTTCAATGAAAATGTATTAGTCCATGCATGACTAACAGAAATTGTAACCATTTTGCCAATAAAATAATACGAGACGAACAAAAGGGATTTGAATCTCTAGTAAACTTATTGGATATTGGAAGACAATTTTTTTTCTTCATTTTTATGAATTTAATTTTAGCTTAGTTTGATATTCCTGCATCTTTTATAAAAGCACTTTTCTGATGTGCGTTGTCGTGTTGTGCTGTGAGACAAAAGCAGTTAGACGTTTGGTAAAATATTGATTAAGTTTAAAGCTTATTAAAAAAAACAACCAAAGTGTGTTTGGTAAAGTATTAGATTCAACTATTGTTGTTATGACAAATGACAAAAACAAACATATCTCTGAAAATAGTTTTATTCAATTTTAAAGGGTTTAAAAATAATTAATTTTTTTTATTTAAAAATAATATTGAATTATTAAATTAACTAAGTGTTACTATTATTATGATTGTTACAAAAATTATTTTACTTAACCACTTTTTAATATATATATATATATATATATATATATGTATATGTATATGCATAATTTTCAAACAAAAAACCAAAATTAAGTAATTATTAAATATTTGTTTTTATTTTTATTTTTGATAAATTAAATGAAATGTATCATAAATTAGTTTGAAAATAAAATATAATAATATTTAAAGAATAAATTATAAGAAATAAAAAATTGATTGTATATATATATTCAAGGGTAATTTTTGTCATTTACAAAATAAAATAGGGACAAAAACGATAAATCAAGCATTAAATTTTGGTGGGACCAAAACTTATGCTTTTGTAGCTTTTAAAAACTCCTCCTCCCCAGCTTTTAAAAACTGAGGAATTTGAGAAGTGCTTTGGGTAAAAAGCACTTTGATTTTTTTTTTTACTAAACACCAATTTCAGAAATTATTAACATATATAGGTTTTGAAAGTGCTTTTGGAAAAATAAAAGCATTACCAAACCTCTCCTTAATCCTTAAAGAAAAGAGAAAGAACAGAGTCTCTCAAAATATCACCTACTTAGGAGAGACTTTGTTTTAGCCATTTATGGTATGTTTTGTAATAAAAGTCTTTACAAGTCTCTCAAAACCATAAGTCATTGATTTCAAATTCCAAATCCAATAACAAGGAATTCTAAAGACTTTTAGAAAGCCATGATCCAATAACAGAGATTTTTTGAGATTTTGAAGAAATCTCTATTGACTAACACGAGATTTTAGGAGTCTCTAGAATTCTTTTAATATCCTTACAAATTTCAATTGACTAACCCCCTGTTATGCATGGAAGATTTGTTGGTTGGTCCAAAAATTAAACAAGTAATTAACCAGGGATGCAGTACAAAAACTATTTAACAAGGTCCAAAACAATTTAAATTGGGAAAAAAAAACTTAGTTGAACTTGGTTAGGCTAACCCCTATGGGCTAGATTGGCCAAAAAGTGTTGCAAATCATGAAAAAAGTGTGGGAAAAAAGTTAACACTGATAGTTGACAGTTCTCTCACCTAGCATTTGCTCGCAGTCCAACTATCAACTAGTTTCAAAAGTTGAACCGTTCAGCGCTCAAAAAGTAACCAAAATGTTGAACCATTGAGCGTTATATAATTTTTTCTCATGGAGAGAGGAAAAGATGGAGAGAGAATGAAAAGAGGGAGAGAGAAAGAGTAAAAGAAGGAGAGAGAGAAGAAAAAGAGGGAGAGAGAGGCGTTGAGAGGGAGGAAAATAAGTAGAGAGAAGAAAAAAAAAAGAGAAACGTGGAAAGAGAGGAAAAGAAGGAGAGAGAAATAAATTTAAATGTTGAGCGCTGTTTGGTTCAGCGTTTACCGCTATTTGATTCAACGTTTCTCTGCTAGATTCGCCATTCCATAGGACTTAGGAGGTTGCCCATGCTGACGTAAATGGCCAATCTAGCAGCTAGATATTCATCCCATGGGACTAAGCCTAACATGTACGGGATTATAAATCTGATAAATTATGTTTCCTTCTCCCTCCAAAATATGACAAAACTTCTTGTATCTCTTTTCTCTTCTTCTTTATTCAGTCTTGAAATTGCAGGTGGCCACAAGAGCCGAAATCCATGATTGATGATTATCAAGAAAAAAAATAGACAAGTTGAAGAAATAAAAGTTTAATAGAAAAAGATAGTAATTCACTGGGGAAAAAATTACAAAACTGGATATTGATATGTACCGATTGAAACCTAGATTCAACAAATCAACACAAAAATTTACCAAAAAGTATCACGAAAATCCACCAGCAGGTCCTAACGACGTTTTTTATTCACTTATGTTTCTTCCAATTTATGTGCATATCATCTAACATTAGATATTGGTATGTATTATGCATATTGTTACGTACTAAAAGAAAAAGTTGATGGTCCCACAGTAAATACTGATATGTATCACCCAATACTACATATCAATGTGTATAGGGCAAAAACATGGTTTACGTATGAATACGCATCGCAAATCTAGTTTGTGTATGATCCAATAATACTTATTAGTCCCACGCCACATATTGATATGTACAACAAAAAATCTATAAAAAAAAAATCAACCATGATTTTTAAGAAACATAAAAGTAAACTAAATCAAACTGATTATCAAACAAAATGTATATGCAAAGAATATGATCGCATTAACGAAAAATCATATATTTATTGTATAAACATATTTGTACTGCATGATCATACGATAATATAACCCAACATCAAACCTATAAACTTAGATACATTCTCGAATATCTTGAATCATAAATCTTTTTATTCTTCTTAAATCACAAAATCAACTGTCAAAAAAAGAGGACAAGTTATTAAATTCTCCAAAACGGTCAAACTGAGCGTCAAAATTAGGTTGGGTTCAAAACTATCTTTCATGGAACTTTGGAAGATGGCTTGGAAAACCATATTTCAGATGACCTTTACCTTTCTTTCGCATTTTTCATAGCTTGGAATCCACTGTAAGACTCGCTCTGAGCAAAGGGTGAGAGTCAAATTCAGTCATTATTCCCACAAGACGAAGATGAAATTTATCGTACGACAAGAAGGTTCCCTTAAAAAATTTATTAAGTTGTAGAAAGGTTAGTAGTACTAGTATCTATCAGTACTTGTGTTGAATTTGATAGAAAGGAGAAGAATAGAAAGAAAGTAAATTAAAAAGATACTTAAAGAAATCATTTTAAATCAATCGAAAGGTTGTTAGGGTTTCACTTCCATAATTAAGATATAGATTCAAGTTTCCTTGTGAATTTTTTTAATTTTTTTTAAATCTTCTATTATATAACTAGGAAAAAAAATAAGGAATATCAATACATTAAATCAACTGAAATGGCGTGGGTGTTACTCCCATATTTAAGATTGAGATTCAAGTCCCTTATTTTATCGCAAGAAAATTCATGAAATTTGGTACTTCTAAAAAGAAGTGTGACAATAATACAATTCCTTGATAATATAGTTTCTCATATTGAGATGATTAATCAACGAGTGATTGCTCTTTTTTCTATCTATCTATGGTAATGAATTTGTTAAAAAATATCGGGGTAATTGCTGCAAGAAAATTATGTTGTCTGCTTACTATAATATTCTTTGAAACTAAAGAGTATGTTGTTAGGGCTTGCAAGAGAATGTTGTATTTGGATCTCCTTTTTAGCTTTGGCATATATTCCAACTAGCAGATACAAGACAAGTTCAGAATCTCATTGAAACTCAACATTATACTTGCTCAGTTGTGTTTCCCATTGCAAAGAGCGTTTGCTCAACTATTTATAGCAGTTCTGTTGATTTCCATCTTCGACGATTCACCTCTAGCTTCTTTAAAATTTGTTACATCATCAAAAAAAAAGTTAGTGTTATTGCACCTATGGATCCAGTTTGTCGTGATAGGGGTTTGTCAATCTGTTTCTAGTATGGTGAAAAATATGTTGTTTGGTGGTAGGTATGAGGGAAGTTAGTTGCTTCCATTTTAGAGTAGGTAGTTCGAAGTTGTTTCTCTTTTGCAAAGGCTCTCCCATATAGAAGTTGATTGATCACGTATGTTCCAAATTATTTTCATTAGTCAAGCCTCATGATGATCAGTATTATTTTGGATATCTAATCCCTCCTGAATTTTGGATATGGTTAATTTATTCCCTCTTAAAATATGAAGTTTTCTAATGGAAGTGTTGTGTCCCAGAAGAAAATTTTAGTCTAACAGACAACAACATCATAAAAGAATGTGATATTTTCTCTCCTTATCTCTCTCAAAATCATAAAAGAATGACCCGGGACTTTAACTCTCCTTATCTCTCAAAAATAAGAGAAAAACTAAAACCGTCGACAGCTTAGATTTATTCTTGAAGAAGTGGATCGAAGTCGATTACCATCTAAAATAACACTCTTTCCCTCTAATTTTTGGGTTCTTTATTCTCTGTGTTTTTCTTTTCCGTATTTGTTTTTAGACCTTTTCCCGACTTCATGCTCTAAGGAAATCTTATTTCAAAATGTTAGATTTGTCTCTGCTTAATCAATTGGGATGTGGTTCAACTTAACTGGAAGTGTTGTTCTCAAAAAACAACTAGTTTCAGCAAAAACAAAATCAACATCAATCTCTTGAAAAACAACAGCTGAGAAAGCAAGAACAACATCAACATCAACAACAACAGTAACATAAACAACAACAACGACGCCATTCACAAAGACTCAGACACTTTTTCAAACCAATTTAGATTTCCTTAGACCGGTTCAGACAGAGCTTGATACTACATACTATTTTAGTTTAAATTCAGATTGTCACTTTAGTCATTTTACTATAGAAAAAATTGAGAAACTGGTGGATTATTTGCTGATTCTAACTTCATTTCCTTGTGCCGTGTTGATAAATTGTTCGGGGTTGTTTCAACAACTCAAACATGGTTATTTAACTTACTTATGAAAATCTTGAGAAGCGATTGGATCATTTGTTGACTCTAACATATATGCCTTGTGCACCAACGTTAAATTGTTTGGTATTGGTACTAACAACCCAAATATGGATATTTAACCCAGTCTCGTCATTTATCAAAAAAAAAAAAAACAGTCTCGTCTATTTGTTTTCGGTAATTGATGGTTTTAATGGTTATACTCCCTCCATCCCAAATTAGATGAGCTAGTTGTAGTTTGCACAATTTTTAAGGCAAGGAGAAAAGGAGGTATATTTAGGTATTTTTTACAATTATACCCTTATGGATAATAACTAATAAAACTTAGAAATGATTTATCTCTTAAACTATACCACGGTTTTTGTAAATTTTATATCGTTGAAAAGCATTTTAAAACACATACGCAATGAATATAAACATGGTTATCAAATTATACATATTTCATATAGTAACAATAATCAATTAAAAGGGTAATTTTAGAAATACCCCATTGATTAGTGAAATAGCTCATCTATTTTGGGACAAAATTTAAAGTCAACTAGCTCATCTAATTTGGGACGGTGGGGGCATTATTTTATATTTGGAGAGTCTCGAGTGTAGATGGTGGTAACTTAATCTCCGAATATGTTGTCTTCAAAAACACTATAATGGATTCTCAATAGACAGTTTCGGTAATATCTTTAAAACCGTATAAAAGAACAAAAGAAATTTTAGTAATTCACTCCACAATGTTAAGGTCATGAGTAGGAAGCAGTTGTGTTTGCATTGACTGATTATTACAAGTTGCGCAAGTAGAGTAATTGACAGATTCGCTATAGCAATTGTTTTAGAATCCTATTATTGGGACTTAGAAAGTCTTGGTTTTTTGACTATTTTGGAGGCTTAAATGCTTTGGGGAGGTAAAAAATGGTTAGGGGGACTCAAGATATATCAAAAGTCAAAAACACCCTTACCTAAATTTCACTATTCATTAAAAAAAAAATCCTAAATCTACAATCTTCTTCTTCTCCTTCTCCTCTCATTTACAAATCATGATGAAGATCATCAAAAAAAAAAACTAAATCTAATATTTTCTCTCTATCCTTCTCTTATCGTTCATAAATTGTGATAAAAGATGATGATCATAGTTTCATCATGATGAGAGCGATGATCATAAAGAAAACCCAAAACTATTATCATAAATTCATAGATATAAAGATGGTGATCATCATAAAAAGAACAAACTAAGAAAACCCACAATTTATTTTTTCTTTTAAATGGTCAAAAAATATGATTCCCTGAATTTCGGGTAAAAAATAATAATTCTGAAGGTGTTTTCGGCTGGGAATCTAAGAACTCCCAGCCGAAAATACATTTTACGGCTTGGTTATCCCAACCGAAATTAGTTTTCTGATTTTTTGGGGTTTCCAGAATCAATTACGGCTGGGAAAACCCAACCTTAACTGGTTCTAAAAACAAAAAAATCATAAAAGTGATTTCAATTAGGAATTATTTATTTCCCCGCCGTAAATAAAGAATACGGCTTGGAACACCATCATTTTCCAACCGTTTTTCGTTTCTACGGTTGGGTCGACAAATTATCCTAGCCGTAACCGCACTTTTGGCTAGGTTATGAAAACGAAAAAAAAATCGAAAAATCTTTCGGTTGGGAAAACCAAGCCGAAATATGGACTTTCGGTTGGGTCAAAAAACTATCCCAACCGTAATCTTGATTCACGTTGGGAATCTAAGAACTCCCAGCCATAAACATCTTCAGAAACTATTTTCTTTTTACCCAAAATTCATCGAATTGGATTTTTTTAGCCATTTAAAACAAAAATAAATGGTGGGTTTTCTTAGTTTTTTCTTTCTATGATGATCATAATTTTGATCATGATATTTGAATGAGAAAGAGTAGGAGAAGAAAATAGTTTTGTATTTTCTTTATGATCATCATCCTCATCATGATGAAATTATGCTCATCATCTTCATCAAAAGTCTTGCTTAAATCACTTATTTCCAAAAAAAAATCCCCATTTTTTTTCCTCTTCTTCTCTTCCCTCTGATTTTTGTTTGTTTTGATTTCATCTAACTTAAAGAGATGAATTAGTCTTAATTAATTTGATAATCATGATTAACAATGTTAATCAAGTTTATTATCTAAAATCATATGGGGTCATATTAGTCTTTATATAAATATATGATGAGGGGTGTCCCAATTGATATGTGGTGACCCTAGAAAGCCCCCCAAAAAGCTTGACTTTCTAAGCAAGGCTGAGTTGGGGGCCATGGAAACTAATTGGAGGCCAGGACACATTTTATACCCACACCAAAAGATATATGGGGCTTTCAAAATGATGGTGAAATAATTATTTTACCCTTCTCTAATAACTTCTTCTCCTCCGCTCCCTCTCTCCCACTGTTTCCCATTCCATTAACGACTTCTGAGGAAAAAAAATTCTCACCGATTCATCGTCGTAATTGAACTAAAAAAATAGGTTTTCAACTGCAAAATTGCAGTTATAGTTCCAGGGTCGTTAACCAAGGTTTTTTGTTGCTTAACGATTTTTGATATGCATGTTGAATTGATAAAAAATCGTTAACCATTAGGGTGTAGTAGATAACGACCCTAAACCTGGTTTTCTGACCTAGAATACTGTCGTCTAGGGATTTCTAAATCGCCAACGACTCTATATGATACAAAATTTGTTCCCTGTTCAAAAAATAGGAAGGGTCGTCATGTCAAATGGTTGTAGTCGTTAACTATATTGAAGGGTCGTCATGTGAAGTCGTTAACGATGTTGAAAGGTCGTTTGGTTTTATAAATTTTGCTTGCCGACCCTTGATCTATGAAATGGCTCGCTAGGAGTCGTCAGTATATAGGAATGCCTAATTAACGACCCTAAGAGTAACATCTTCAGAGAGTAAAAAGTTTTAGAGTCGTTGGGTTCTAAACATATTAAGTTAACGACTCTATATGACCTAACTAGCTGGAGTCGTCAATTATATCACACTTGGTTGACGATTTTTCATAACCTGCAAAAGTTGCAGGTTTGAGTCGTCAAAGGTTGTGTCAAGTAATTGACGACTCCTTAGAGTCGTTCGTTTATTACCCTCTCGAGTTAACGACCCTCACTCTGAGTAGTTGCATAGTGTACATGATTCGACCACTTGGGGCATTATTCATACAGTTTGAAGAGTATAGGAAGTTTACCTGATTGTTTTGAGCTTCGGGTTTTTCATTATGAGGGTTGGTTCCTTCATTTTGAGCAATATGATTCCTCTACTGGAATCCCCCAAAAACTCAACTTCTTCCTCTCCACAACACAAAAACAAAAAATTTCTTTTATCAAAAATTTATCCCTAAATCTGATTTTAAACTAATTAACAATTAATTAACTTAATTACCACTAATGATTTGGGATAGTTTAGCCATTTAAAAAAGTTGGGGATAAGGGATAACTCCCAGTTACTATTTCATAATCTTTTTTGTCCTATACCTAGGGTCCCCAATTATTTTTCCAGCGCCCCCAATTCAGCCTTCTTTCTGAGCCCAATAATAGAGTTCTTGTTTTATGTTGGGGAAGCACTCTGGTATTATGTCACGGAACAGAAATGGGAAATTATTAAAAACTCTATTATAAAAAAATCCAAAGACAGATGAATGTGAAATCAGGTGTTGTGATTCTTGTGAATGATGATGATGGTGATGTCAGCCGGTGGCCTCTCCTCTAATTTTAAACATAAAACTATCATTTCCTTGAAAGAGTGGATTAACTTATAATATTATTACTTAAATTAGCAAAAACTCTGTGGTTAAGGTAGGTATAAATAACAATATATTCAAGATCATAGGATATGACAAGAGGACCATTCCATTCCATAATATACTGCTGATGGTGAAAAGAAAACCGAGGAAAAATCACCGGTGCAAGAAGATTTTAACCAGGAGGCCGGAGTACATTCCAGTCCGATGGTGTGTACCTACATCAGATAACTTTTAAGGAGTTGGGGGAAAGAGGAAAACTCGAAATGGGAAGTCTAATCAGGCTGTGTCACACCACCAAAAAAAGAATGTCGCTGTCCTCACTTTTTTTGAGATTAAGACTCGAGAGATCAAAAGAAAAAACAAGAAAAATTAATCCATCGGTATGCCCAAGAGCCAACCCCATCCCCACCACCCAGCAGATGCGGAGAACGGGAATGGTCCAACAACTCTCCTCTTTCTCTTTCTCTCAAACTCAGTCCCTCTCTGCAGCTAATAATGCTTGCTCGGATGGCTTAATCAATGACTTTAACTGTTGAACTTCTTCCTGCACTTATATATGGCCGACGTTAAACCTAACTTTCTGTCCAACTCTATACAGTTTACACAAAAACAAGCTCATGGCAGCTATCAATATCGAGAATGAGAGAGATCAAGAGATGCGTGCCCAAAGGTCCCCCAACACCTCACCAATCTCCATTTGGTGCCTAGGAAAAATCCGTCATGTCAACATATATAACAAACAAACAAAAAAATCCTACATCTTCAACAAAGCCACCGACTGTATGCAAACTCTGAAATTCTCTACGAAAGCAAGAGTTAAATAAAGCCCTTTTGATCAGATTCAACCCGACTATTTAAGTGGTCTCAAGTTCTGACTCAAACAAGACTCCAACTGAGCAAATAGACAGCATTCGACTTTAGTTTATAGAGGAATTTAAGATGACGATTATGTTATAACAGAAGTCTCAATAGAGACGGACTTTTCCCGTTTACGTTATCTATCTTTGAGCTCTTGCTCGAATTCAAGCATCTTTTCGCGGATGGGTTTCAAAAACAGTTTCAGATCCTGACGTACTTGCATCTTAACTTCGTGTGCAATATCCTTCTCTTGATTTAGCCGGATTTCCACCTGCAGATTAAATAACAAACAGTTTTCATTTAGAAATAGATAGTTCTCAAGTAAGATTCAGAAATCAATAAAGGCGAATTTGCAAGCTATTGAAGGTTCATGATTTCATCCAAGAAAGTATTTGCTAACCATTGTCAGAGCACACATGGGAAATGAGAACATGCAAAAAGAAACTAATTGATATTAGTTTTCTCTAAATAATTAGTTACATCAACATGTTACCAGTAATGATAAGGCCACCACCTCTTTCCGTTTGATAACAAGTGAAGACAAAAAGAAAGGAAGGCTTCATGCATGCACATTAACAAGATTTCCTGACATACAGAAACCTCGTTGACTACTCTTACTGAGCACATCTCAGTGGCAAGATGTAAAAACGTGTTTCTACGCCTACTTACTATTCACTTATTTCCTTTTCCTTATTTCTACTTTAGTACCGGTTTCTTCCATGCCTGTTTAAAAAATTACAAGAATCAAACTATTTACCTCCATATCATCCACTTCACCGAAGGAAAACTCTGGTACATCAAGATGGCCCCCGAAATGCTTTTTCTCCTCCCCGATCAACCAATCACCTGGACATATAGAAATAAAGAAATTAACTTAAGTTCAACAGAAATGCATACAAAATGAAACCAGTCCAAATTTTGTTTAGGCAATTACTTACCTTTGAATCTCAATGTCAACTCGTAAGTGTAGCCAACACGTTTTTTATTTCGAACAGTCACCAAAAACGCCTGCAAATGCACGTCAACTATCATTTCATCATCTATTTCGAATAACAAAGCTACTATACAATTTACACTAGATATAACAGCATTCACCATGTTGGCTATAGTAATGCCTAATCGTTAAAGTCTCTTGATATGTATGCCCAAAGACGTAACATGACATCACATACTCCGTACAGAAGAATAAAAACAAAAAACTGACACTAGCGCAAGAAGCTCAAAGATATCATTTTCATTTCTTATCTCCACCACAATGAACTTTTACCACGTTAAGGAAAAAGGAGAAGAACAGCTAGAAATCTCAAAAACCCATATAAGTTGGTAACTTATTGGCAAAACAAATTTTTTGTAGGACCTTAGCGTCTTCCTTCCAAATAGATGAACAATATATGAACACAAATATGACACAAATACCGAATCTTATGCATCCGACTATGAAGTAACAAAAACTCACATCGCCTACACATTTAGTAACTTCTGCTATTTCAGCTTTGCCGCTTGAGAATTCCAATGAGCCCAAAGAACTCATCAACTCCTGCAAACAAGATCAGCATCCAAAGGACAATGCATTAGCAAGTCATGTATAGAGATATACAAGAATGAAGAATCAGTCTTATATTAATACTTAATAGGAGGCTCAAATAGTTAAGAACATTCACACACTGGATCTTGTCTTTAGTAGAACTTATAGGAAACCAAGAAAATGGTTGAAGATTTGTTCTTAGGTCCACAATATATTGGTTACAGATGTTATGTAAAGTTACACACCTTTATCCGACCACTAGCCCAGGAATTAAGGTTCTTCTCCTCCCAGGTTCCAGCCTGTAAAGAATCAGATTTTCTTCAGAAACATGTTACACATATATAAGTAATCACACACAGAACACGAAAGTACTTCCATAAACATAAAAATAGATGTTTCAGGAAAAAATGTTTGGTGTCATATAACTATTCAACAACTAGTTTGGAATATCAACACTGATCTCAAAGTTTAGATTTACTAGGATTACAGTAAAATTCAGGAAAGGATTGCTTTCACAACTAGTTTGGAATATCAACACTGATCTCAAAGTTTAGATTTACTAGGATTACAGTAAAATTCAGGAAAGGATTGCTTTCAGAACATAAGAAAGGTACCTTTAAGCCCATGTCTATTAGAGATTCTACAGCATGACATAGTGAAGTTCCAATATAAAGTGGCTTACATTACATGTGAAAAAGTAGAGAAGCTAAAATGTGTACTTAATCCTTAAATCAAATGCAGTAAGCAGTTCAGTTTAATCATCTTTCTATGCTAGGAGCACCAGAAGACAATGTTTTTTCTTTGTTAACACCCGTTTTTCCTTTGTTAATACCCAATTGCAAAGGCTCAATTGTGACCGCGGTAAGCAAAACTCAAATCCAATAACCCTTTATCAAGGGAGTGATACAAGTTGATGTAGACGAGATGGGGTTGGAAATCGTTCAACAAATTTAAGGCTTTTTTAATTCAACAGCTCATAATTCTCAATGCCCATCAAATGTTTCTTGATTATAGAATAGCAAATTAACAACAATTCATATTTTAAACATACACTACCTCGTACTAAGAATTAACCTAATCACTCTCCTAAGCTACTCATAAGTGAAAAGAGAGTTGTAACTGTGAAATGTTTAAGTTGAATCAGGCAAATGTTAGACCTAATAATGAATTAGGGTTAACCATATACACAATGATTTTTATCATATTGTTCGGCAATTCTCAGAATCTTACATTGCTAATAAGTTCTAACATTGATATTCATATAAAGATGAGGAGAAAGGAACTTACTTGATTCCAGACAGATCCCAAAGAGTTAGACTTGGAGAGAGTGGAAACATCTTGAGGGGTAAGCTTACGAGGAGCAGGAAGAGGAGCGGCATCTTCTTTCTTCAAATCTCTTCTGACCCAATACGTATATGAAGAACCCCCTCCTGCTGCAGAAGAAGAAGAACCATCATCATGGTTGTTGTTATCGTTCTCAATGTTTTCTGCAACCAAACCCCCATTCTCCATTGTCTCTCTCACTCTTTAAAAAAACCCTTCCTTTGCTTTCGTAACCAGATTAGTTATTCGCTTTGTGAAATCTGTATTTTCAGATGCAGCAGCAACCAGAGATGGCGAGCGAGCGAGAGAGGGGAAACGAGGGCGTTGTCGAGATCTCAATCCCTATAAAGAGAGGAGCTTTGACCGAATTGCTATTCCTGGCTGCTGCAGCTGCTTTGGGGAAAGGAATTGGTGGTTGGCTTCGGGAAGCTTCTGATACCCCACTAACGAGGCTTCCAGGTTTTATGAGGCTTCTAGGTTTTATGAGAAGGAAGTTTCCTTCTTTTTTTTTCCTCGGTGGAAGGCCTTAGGCAGTTCCTATGACAATACAATGAACAAAAACAAAAATTTATTAAGCCACGTGGATGAATAAACTACATTTTTTATTATGGAAAACAGGTTAAAATGAATAAATCTGATATTTTAGGGTCACATTAATAATTTTATTAAAGGATATTTGTATTTTGGGTTCCAATTTTATGACCAGTGTTGCATTTGGGCCCAGAAAATTGCAAATTAGAATTTGGGTCCCAGGACTGTTGTCGACTGTTTTGACCGTCAGAAAAATAAAATAAAAATTAATTAATTTCTATTTCTTAACACCGTTAGTTACCGTTACGCATATCGGTCGCACGTGTTATTAAAATCCACTGAAACAACATTTGACGGGTGAGAACGAAGAATCCAACACAACAATTCTAATCGCACAAACACGCGGAGAGGTATTTCTTTTCTATTTTGTCTCTTCTTTTTTTTGAAGGGAAAAGAGGTAATCCTTTCAATTTCATTAATATTGAAAGATTGAATACATCATGTTCAGATACATCAATGAAAAACATAATAAAATACATATATTTTGTATCACAATAATAAGCAAATTGTAATACCAACGTATTAAATACATGAATTTCAAAAAGGAAATTGATGATACTAGAGGGGTGGCCTTTGAATTAGAATTCTGCCATTTTGATTTGAAGAATCTATCTTCTTCTTCACTGTCTACTTCATTAAGATGTTGTCCCATAAGGGAGTAATAAGCCCAAAACATCATTATCACAATCAAATCTGGTATCCATTGATCTTCATGAAAGTGTAGATATACGTCAAGCCGAAAAAAATTGTCCTTGATGCATTTGAAACAATTGTTGTAACAATCGCTAGAAACACCTATAAGGCTATGAAAAACCTCTGATGGATTTAAGAGAACCATTAGAGAGATAATGAAATTGAAACTGAGAAAACCCATAAATCAGATATAATTGCGATGTTTTTATTTAATTAAAATACTAGTAATATATTTACGTATTGTATCCAAATCTATTTGGAAAATCTGAATAATTCAGATGATATCCAACAGATTTAGATTACAATATCAGAGAATCAAAGATTTAGGAAGACATTCTCTTCTAGTTTTCATTCATGTGGTGACATGGTGTGTCGTGGTGATCGATGCCAAGAAGGAACAATCTCAGCGGTTCTTTGATGGGTGATTATAAACCATCCACGTGTCAAACAGAATCTTCAATGGCTAGGTTAGCAAATAAGTTAAAACTTAACATAAATTTGGTCATTTCCTTACTTAAACAGATTTTGTAACGGTCAAGACGGTCAACAACGGTCCTGGGACCTAAACTCTAATTTACAACTTTCTGGGACCCAAATGCAACACTGGTCACAAAGTTGGGACCCAAAGTACAAATATTCCTTTTATTAACATAAAACTAATAAGAGTTGGTTCCCACTAATGACTTTATTTATATAAACTAATAAGAATTTGGTCCTACAGATTATTTAATTAATAAAATAAATAATAAAAAATAAACCCTAATTATAATAACCAGGTTTTGGAGAGAGAATACAACTCCAGCGATCTTCCCTCCAACTCTAGCGATCTTCCTTCCAACTCCGCGTCTGTGGCACGATCGCCCGACCTATCATCAAACGCGTGTTGGGTGGTCCATCTCAATGTTCAAATCAAAAAATATATTGATGTGAACATCAATTTTTCATGTTTCTTCATTCCATAGTGGGAGCAAAATGAACAAACTTTCCATAGGAACTGCACTTATGGTCAAGCATTAGACTAAGTCCTATGAGCTAGATTGAGCTGCTAGATTGGCAGTTAAGTGTTGCAATTAAAAAAAAAAGTGTGGCCTAAAAGTTATCACCAGTTCTCTCTCCTAGCATGTGCTCGCAGTTCAACTAGCAACGAGATTGAAGCGTTGAATGGTTCAACGCTCAAAAAGTGATATTTATGCTGAACGGTTCAGCGATAGCAAAAATCACAAAAATCACACGGATCACAAAAATCACAAAATTTGATCTGACGGCTGAAATTGGTTGCTGAACCAAACAGTGCTGGACAGTTGTCCCAGATGACGTGGACTGCTAATCTAGCTGCTAGATTAGCAATACTATAGGACTTAGGAGGTTTCCCTAGCCGACGTGGACTTCTAATCTAGCTGCTAGATTAGAAGACCATATGACTTAGCCTTATTGTTGTTGTTTAGGAGAATTCGTTCCTCTTTGTTGCATAGAGAATAGATTTGTTCCTTGTTTATGTTGAGATTATTAATCCCATATTGTCCGGATTATTCAAGATCATGTAGTTTATAATTCTTAGGGTTATTTCACTCATTGCCAACTGGTTTTGAGTTTCTAACATGGTATAAGAGTAGGCTATTTTGTGTCAGGTTATTTGATTTTTTGACCGCATCTTTATTCCGCGTCTGCGTCACCCGATTTATTCTCCACGTGTTAGACCCAACGAGGCTATACGTGAGGGGGCGTGTTGATATTATTAGTCCACATTATTTGCGTTATCTAAGATCCTTGGGTTTATAATCCTTAGGACCAGACCACTCATTGAAAATTGGTTTTAAGTTGGATGCCCATATTCTAACAGTTTAAGCTAAGTGATGTCTTAGTTTTTGTGACATTTTGGACCCAACGAGGCTATACGTGAGGGGGATTGTTGAGATTATTAGTCCACATTATTTAGGTTATCTAAGATCCTTGGGTTTATAATCCTTAGGACCACTCCACTCATTGTCAATTGGTTTTGAGTTGGATGCCCATATTCTAATAGTTTAAGCTAAGTGATGTCTTAGTTTTTGTGACATATTTTTTGTACGGATACTTAAAGTGGATTAGATATGTTCCTATAAAAAGGATTAGATCTGTTTCTCGTTTAAGCTAAGCAACGTCGTAATTGAAACTTAGTTTCCGTGACATTTTAGGCGGATATTGAGTTTCTCTATCAAATTTTCACTTTTTGATCTAATTTGATTCATAATATTTCTCTTTTGAATCTTTTTATTTACTAAAATTCCTTTTTCTTTATTATATCTCTTTTTCTTCTCTTAAATATGTTTTAGTGCATAATAAATATTTATTCTATCAACTGGATAAAAATTTGGAAAAAAAATCGACAGGAACTCATTTTCCGTATTATACTATTCGCACGTAAACTCAGTTTCCAACTCTATAGGCCAAGTGATGGAAGTCTCTCAAAATGAAGTCTACTTTCACTCTCATTTCGCTTTGCTACATTTAAGTTATACCAAGTGAAACGCCCAATCATAATGCTTGGCCTAAGAACGGTTAATTATCTTCCTCAAAGACTGGTAGTAACTTAATGGGGTAGTAAACAAAGAGAACAAGAGAAATTAACTCTGTCCCACCGAGCCATATTATGAGCTACATCATTACAAATACGCGATTGAAATGTAAGTTTACAAGCCATTAGTTTTGAAATATAAAATGAAATGTCCTTAAAAAGAGTATCTGTTAGAGCACTGCTCGGTCGAACTCGCAAGCGTTGCTATCTCAATCTTGTTGTCAAGTTTAGTTGCCAAAACTATAAGTCTTGATTTCTAGTCTACTTATTGCTAAGTCTCGGATTAGGATATAAAGTGTAGTTGAGCATTAGACTTAACGACGTTCATCGATTGAAGACGAAGAACTACTAAGGGGAGCTTGTGGAACTTCATCAACAAAAGGTATATGGATACTTGAACTCATCTATCACTCAAAAGTCTATCTACTCTATCTCCCATTTGAGAGAAAAGTCGCATAGATATATAGATTTCAATTATACACATTTGATATTTTGAGCTGAGTTTAACTCGCTTACATATTTCTCGAAATATATGTTGGTAAGCCTTCGCTTTAACAAAGTACATCTTATATTCTTGACGAAAGTCAAAAGATGATCATGTGAAAATCGCCTGGTAACATCTTACATGATTTGTGTGAGACAGTCATTTGATGTAGACTCGGAATGTTTCATACTGAATCATTTGAAAATTTCTTTGAAGCTAATAGTTTGTGTGAGACAACTATTGTCGTCTTCCGAGAATGTTTCAATTGTTGAAATGAGAGTTTAGAACAATTGGATACAAGCACAGTATGCGTACATGCATATGTGTAATCCAAGTCCGGGAACCATGGTATGCATACCCGTATGCGTACTGTTTGGTTTAGTCAAGGCACAGGAACTCAATACGCATATCGGTACGTGTACTGGCATGAGGTTCAAGTTGCGGGACTTTACTGAGCTTGTGGTATGCGTACCAATTCGCGTACTGGCGAATCCAAACTTAGCCCGACCACTAAGGTATGCGTACCCGTTTGCATACTTGAGTGGGTTATGTTCTAAATTCAGTTTGTTCATGAACTAATACAATATATTAAGGAATGCAATCTTTTACAAACCGTGGATATAATGTTAATGAATTGATTCGAGTTAATCAAAATCGATTTTGCTTCAATTGTGTCTTATATACTTCTATGAGAATATAAACAATTGAACAACTCTAGAACTAGTTTCATTTGAGTCATTTTGACTAGTTATGGTTAAGATGAATATGGTTCATATGAAAGTGTTCATATGGATAACTTCGGTTAACTATTGTTGAGCCAACAAAGGTGTACACTTTTAGGTACAATTACTTATATCTAAATGAAGTCACTTTTCATTTGTGTGTAACAAGGTAAGTTTATCTAACGGTTGAAAGACATTATCTTGAGTCTAATCAGGTTTTCATCTGACGGTGAATATTGAATGCTTTGTTACCAAGGTAGCATTGATTGCAAACCCTGATTTGAAGACTATATAAAAGGAGAACTATAGCAACTGGGAAACCTAATCCCTATACCTCCTGTGTGATATTAGTTGCGACTAGAAACGATTCTCCTTTAACCTTAGGTTTTTCTAAAACCATGTAGGTTAACGACTTGAAGACTTCATTGGGATTGTGAAGCCATACCCAACTATTTTCTCTGTAGTTGCATGTTCTGGTCTTGCTGTTTTCTATCGTGATTGAGTATTATCTTCTCTAAGATTTTCTCAAGATTTAAACTCTGATAGTTAAGATAAAAAGTAGTCACAAACATCTTCGTCTCATCGTTTGTGATTCCACAATATCTTGTTTCTCTACCATACGATTAAGATTATTATGAGGTGATTGATATTTCTAGGCTGTTCTTCGGGAATATAAGTGGTATATCAATTGGTTCTTGTTCACCTTGATTTATTAAAAGACGAAACAAAACTTGTAGGTTTATCTGTGGGAGAAAGATTTATCTATTCAATAGACTTTTCTGTGTGAAACAGATTGTTTTATCAAGTCTTCAACTTTGGGTTGTAGCAACTCTTAGTTGTGGGTGAGATCAGCTAAGGGAATCAAGTTCGTAGAGTCATGCTGGTATTCAGAGACGTAAGGAGCGCAACTGTACCTTGATCAGTGTGAGGTTGGTTAGGGATCAACTACATTCCAATCCGAAGTTAACTTGGAGTAGGCTAGTGTCTGTAGCGGCTTAATACAGTGGTGTTCAAATCTGGACTAGGTCCCGAGGTTTTTCCTGCATTTGCGGTTTCCTCGTTAACAAAACTTCTGGTGTCTATGTTATTTCTTTTCCACATTATATTTGTTTATATAATTGAAATATCACAAGTTGTGCGTAAGTTCAATAAATTGTGAATCCAACCTTTGGTTGTTGATTAAATTGATTGACACTTAGATATTAGTTTTTGATACCGTCTAAGTTATTTCTTATATTCAATCGGGCTCACAAATTCCTATTTGTTTGATTGCAGATTGAATTGAGAAATTGAGATATAACTCTTTGATCTACTTTTCTAAAGATTTAGTCTGACTGTCTAGTTGATTCTCTTAAAAGCATATTGGAGTTAGTCCATACAGATTGATAAGCGAAATATTGGGTGTGGTTGTTAGACCCTAGCTTTTGTAATTGGTATCAGAGCAGGCAAACACGGTTAAGACCTTATAAGTATGTGTTTGTAGCGATCTGACTTTATGGACAGTAGTGCTATCTCTGACAAACGCATCACCAGAGATAAAAGTTTTGTTTCGTTAAAATCAATTAAAGGGAAAGACTTTTCAATCTCACATATAGATGAACATTCTGTTCCTACGAAACAGACAAGTATTGATATGTGTGTTGATGGTGGTTTTTAGCTTAGGGCGAAAACTGTAAAAGTCTGTCGACCTGACCCGACACCAGAAGTAGTAGACCTTGATATATCCATATTCCCCAGGGAATTTGGATAAGATATCAGAATATGATGAATGCCTATGTCTCTCTTCATATTATATTGAAACTCAAGCTCCTAGATGAATTGTTCACTAGTATAGAGCCTAATTAGTGTTTAAGCTCCTACCTGTATTACTCACTAATGCCAGAGCCCGTCTAGTATTTTGTTATACTATGTTCCCCAGCTGAACTCTCAATGTTGGCATGACATGACGATTAATGTTCACTCGCAGCAGAGTAGCATGAATCTCCCGAAGTGTCAATATTTAAATCTGCATGAAAGTACTCACACAGGCTGTGCCACTTTCTGATAAAGAGATTTTTCGTGTCAACACGCTTTTTAATTAAAAGTTAGCACGATCGACACACTTAAATTCCTTAAGGAAAACCTAGACTGTCTATGTCAGTCTTAAAGAGCAATCACGACCACACGATTTGGCCAGACAATTTGACAAGCCTAACCTACTCTCAGCGGAACTAGGCAATCACCGTGATGACCACCGTCGGGCCCACTAGCATACCAGATGGTCGGATTCCCTTCAGTTCACCCGCAACGCCTTTGAACGTTGGCTATAACATGGGTGATCGCGCTGTTAAAAAATGAGCTCAAACGAGCTAAGACCTGCAAAAACGGTATCAAAAACATCACAACCGCCCAACTTAGCTAGCCTAGTTGGACGTCTTAGATCTTCTTTCGAATGATCAAAAGGGTACTGGCGTGTTCACCGGCGACCCAACTCTGTCCTTGGTCGGTCGACTTGCTCATAGCAAGCCAGGAGCGCATTGAATCGCTTGCCCAAAGTAGGGTGAACACGCTGTTTTGGAAACCCTAAGTTGTGTTGCGGCAACGCGCTACTGTCGCAAACCGATCACAACCATCCATCTTCTCCGGCCAAATCGAGTGGCTTAGATTCAATTTCAGGTGGCCCCGAAGGTATTAGCATGCTCACTGGTATCCCACCTTTGCACATGGCCGATCGTCCTGCTCAATTTAACGCTAAGTGCCTTGAATCGTTCGCCCAAAAGAGGGTTGACCGCACGGCTCCTAAACCCTAAATTACATCAACGACGATATGTAACTGCCGCAAATCACCTCGTCCATCCAACTTCGCTAGCCTGGTTGGATGGTTTAGATTTGTTTTCAGGAGGCCAACAGGGTAACGCTGTGATCATCGGCCACCCCTCCTCCATAGGGAGCGATCGACCAAGTGGTAGCTGATGTGATTTATAGATAGTGGTAAAAAGAGTGTCGTTTCTCAGACTTGTGAAGGATTTTTATAGACTTAAATTCAAAACTAAAATAGAAAGCACAATAAAAATTATAGCAAACTCAAACAAAGATGATATCAATATTAAAAGAACATTGAGGCTAAGATTCCACTATTTTCCAAATTCAAAGTGATTTAATCCAATATTTATATTCATGCAATTTTTTTCGTTCAATTTGATTCTAAACTATTGCAACAAGTAGATTCTCAAAATAACAAGTGTAAATCCGAAGCATAGAACATCAAAAACCTATGTCCAAGCATGCTCTATCAAAATAAATAACAATTTCTTAGCAAGAATCATTCAAACAATTTTCACTCAAGGAAAAACAATCATAAAAATAATTGCGATAAATAAATAAATAAGAATATACCACTTTTTGTTGGAAAAATAACTTCCTCTATCGCCTCAGCAATGGGGTTTAGCTCCTCATATTAATCATGATCTCAAAATATTTGTTTATGGCTCAAAAGATGATTAAAAAGATGAAAAGTGATAATACAGACGATTCGCAATAGTTTGTTGGTGTTGCAGAATCACTGTTACAGGGAGAAATAGTAGCTAAAGACCTAATGCAACTGTTGTGATGAACGACACATGGGTTCTGCTGTGAAACAACGATAGTTTTCTGCGACAGATGATTATGCGTCAATGTTCTTCGTGTTCTTCCCCTTCAGCAGCAGCAGCAGAATACAGTATTTTCCTGAAACTCGATCTCTGGAGCTCTGTGGTGTTCTTAACTTCTCTGAAAGGATTCGTCCCCCTTATATGAGTTATCCCAACTCCTTTTATAGCCCACAGGTCGATTTAATCTCCAAGAAATCTCCTTTTTCTTCAACCAATAGTCTCGTCTTTTCCTTTCTTTCCAAACTCTTTGTACGCGTCTCATGCAGTTATCCAAGCTCTACTCAGCGTATAAAACAAATCTGAGGGTTTATATCATCTCACAATCTTCACATAATCTTCCAAATATTCTCCAAATCAAGATAAAGAAAACTCGAAACATGCACGTCCCTGTTTTACTTCCAACCAGAGAAACTCTCGTATTCTTTCCTCTAAGCGCCGTAAGTACTTCCCCTGTTTATCTCCTCTTCCCTTTTGTGATCAAGTTCTCGAGAATATCTCCCACATAGCTTCCATAAATATAGCAGCAAATACCCGAAAAAACTTGAACTTCCCTGTTTTACCTAAACTCGGTTCTGTCCCTTTTTCTTCGTATCTACAAGTCTTACCAATCCTGTTTGGCTTAAACAGGCCCGAACCAAGTCAATTTGACGAGAAAACCCAACAAAATCTGCCTAGAAAATCATCTGTATAAACCCGAGAAAAAATACCTTTCTCTGATTAACTAAAACTCAATATCCAGCCAAAGTTCTTCCATTCCATCACCTATACCGACATTGGATTGCCAAAACAGGCTTAGCCCATGAGAATCAACGTTTGAATCTCTTTGAAACTGGACTAAATCACAACCCCTAAATATGCTAGAAACTGCACCTACTTTCCCGCCATTTTGAATTTCAAACGGAGAAGATGGTGGTCGCCCCTATCCAGAGTGGGGGTGCGAATAACAGCTGCCTTGGGGGTGTCCTGGGGGTGCCCCTTATCCAAACCGGGGGTCCGAATAGCAAGTGTCCTCCGGGTGCTTTCCGACAACTTTTCGAGCCAATTTTTTCCAAAAATGTTTATTGGCCAAAAATACCTACAAATAAATAAAACAGCATAATAAGTACAAAAATGAGCCCTAACAATATATAGAATTGAGACAAATCGGACACAAAAATGTGTCTATCAGTAGCTCACCCATAGGGTTCTCAAACGACCACCCAAAGGTGACCGGTCATGCTACCTTTTTAAGACGCTCAATTCGCGACTAATTCGAACGATCTCTAAAACAACGATGCTTCCTGCACATCGAATATTTTCAGCTGCTTGTTTAAAAGCGATGCCTTTACATACATCGACTATGAGCGATGTTTTATAAATATTGATTTCACAAATAATTTATTATTTGACATAAAAAGCACTATGTGCTACTTTTAGCGGCGAGTCTTATGACTTGACCAATTCACTCGATACATCAAACATGACACAAACTGGGGGATACTCACTGGGGTATTGGTCTGACGGTTTATAACGTGCGGCGTGCAACGCTCCCATTACGAGAAAGTGGCAGGAAAGGCGGACAATTAACATCAATAAGAGAGTAGTGGGTGAAAGGGTGATCGGTCTTCCCTCATAATGGAAACATGATGATCACCACCTTCTGCACAACCCCACTTCTCCACTACTTAACTGCCTCTACTTCCTACGACATCAAGGCGTGCTCCAACATGACTTGTATAAATAGGATTTCAACATATTTCGACAACACAAGTATCCATAAAACACCAAGAACTGATAGCTTACGTTCTGCAATCCAATTCCACATTCTGATACAAGTCATAAAACATCCACACCTTCATAATTCAACATTCTGATCTCAAACGCCTTCTTCTCTTCCCTCCCTAAGATCAACCCTTCTCCTTCACTTTGTGACCGATTGAATCTGGAATGACCATTTCTTGGTTTAGGCCAGAGTCTTATAGATTGATCTCTCGAATATAAAAGTACTCTCGTGCACCACATTTGTTTAGGGTTTGAATTCATTTCTCATCAACACACCCAAATTTACCACAAACAGCAGAATTAGTTTTTACCCCAAAACAACTGGCGACCACAGTGGGTGATTAATCTCTCGGTTGCAAAAATCATTTTCCCAATTCCATTTTCGATTTCCTGAATTTCTCAAGATGGTTGATCTTAGGTATGGTTTCAGAAACCCTCAATCCCAATTTTACTTCTCCTAGCAATGACAATATTTCACATGTTATTCCTGAATCTGTTCTTTCATTCAAAACCCTTGTCGAAGAAGCTACGGAGTCTCAATATTTAATAATTATTCACTATTTGATGAAAACCCTGAATGATGTTGTCAGGAATCAAGCTACTATTGTCAAGACGCAAGATGAAGTATTTACGCTTTTGAAAGTCCTCACGGATCAACTATCAAAGGAACCCACACGTATTCATTTTGGAGGAAACGCTATCAACAATTCATTTTGGGTTAATACTGATGATAATAGTCCTTCTTCGAAATTTCATATTCCTATTCCTGGTGAGGAAGATGAAGCCTATGGTCACGTTGAATGGAAATCTAGCCACCAACATAACTTTCCTAGTCGTGAAGATCAAGAGATGTTTCCTCATCAGAGTCCTCGCAATGAAGAGGTGATTTCATTATGTGCGCCTTTCCAAGAAAAGATCAATATCCATATTGCATCAGAAGCTACTAAGAGATTCGCTGCTGCGTTACTCAGTCGATCTGAACCGTCCCAGAATGAAGAAGCTCGTAAAAATGTTCAGGAAAATAGGCGTCCTTCCAATAAAAGATCCAACCTCCAGTCAATCGCTAATGAAATAGGAAAGAGAAAATCTCCAGCAGCGGAACAACAACTCAAACGTGCAGCACCAGCGTATCAGACGGCTCCACCACGGAAGGCCGCGGATGAGACTCCTGCACAACAACAAGAAACTGGAGATGCTGCTCTAAACTTCCTGTTCCCGATCGATGAATTAATTGAACTCCTGGAAGTATGGATTCAAGATGATGCCATCAAACTACCTGCTATCAGGCGCCCACCAACTGAGGAACAAATGGCAAATCCCAAATATTGTTGTTACCACAGGTTCGTCAATCATCCAACTAATGAATGCAACATATTGAAGCACATTTTCAAAGAAAAGGTAGATGCAATGGAACTTCAATTAAGCACTGAAGGAGTTCGCAACGACCCTCTTCCCGTCAGAAGTTGCATGATTTCTGGGGACTCCGTGCACAAAACCATACAGTCTATGATGGAGCATTTATGTGAGATTATGTATTTCTCCAAAACACAACATCAAGACATATTTGCAGCCCTCAACCATGTTGTATCAGGCAAGCGGTTGTTTCCATCCAAGGGCCGCTCCCAAATCCCAACCTCTCCGGGAAAGCACGATTGATAGATGCAACTGGGTACTCCTATCCACTGATCACTTGAAGGATGTTGAGTTTTACAGCACACCGACTGACGCGGCCTCCGACTTCAACATCATAACCGTCAAGACTATGAGAGTTGCAAGGGAAAATAAAACAGAAGAAGCGTATTCTCTCCCATGAGGAGAAAACATGACTTGCAACGTTCTCTCAAGGAGACGCTTCAACGCTCTCTCCAGGAGCCGCTTCAACGTTCTCTCCAGGAGCCGCTTCAACGCTCTCTCCAGGAGCCGCTTCAACGCTCCTCTCCAAGAGCCGCTTCAATGCTCTCTCCAGAAGCTGCTTAAATGTTCACTCCAAAATCCGAAGCCGCTTCAACGCCTCAGCAAGCCACATAGACCAACCGCATCACCTACTCAGAACCTAGAACCGCCTACTCAAGGCCTGCACGAAGCTGCGCATCAACAACCACATTGCTGACAAAGTCAGATTCAACGTTTATTTCCAATTTCCTATGGAAGGGGTGCATGGGCTACCAGAAGTTTGGATACAATACAGGTTTATCAAGTGCGACTCCACCCATTGATTAACAAATGATGGATCTAAAAGATTCCCACTTTTGTCAATTCGTCAACCACCTTACCAGCAAATACAATGGAAGTACGTCTTTCAGGAGAAAATAAGCTCAGGATAATTACACCCGGGGACTGTAAGCACGAGATGCCTTCATGTCCCTCAACCAGGTTATTTATGATATCAACATCATTATTTTCAAAGCTTTACGAGCCACATGAATTTCTCATCATGAAGCCGTACACGTGCATCAAATATCCCAAAAGAAGACTCATAGATACTTATGGCCGTATCACCCTTGAGCAAAGCCAAATATGATGCCCCTCAGTTGCAAGATTGATACTAAGGGACTCTCCTGATGATCAACAGTAAAACATAACTACAGTTCCTGTGAATGTTCCGATATTCTTCAACAAACAAGAAAATTCGCATTGACTGGTGCATGAAGCACAACTGCATACGGAGAATCACGTGAACCATACTTGGGGGATTGAAGACTTGCAAAAATATCCTCACCGTCAAAAATCTCTCCAACTCATAGAAGGTAGACAACCAGAGCGCCGTGAATTTTGATGAAGATTTCTTGCCCTCCAAAAGTACGCCGCAGAGATATATTTACATATACGGCCAAGCCATCAGATCTATTCTAGTGACTTGATAGAAGTGTAACTGGGAACTGCTCATCGCATCCCATTCCATACAACAGTCCAAGATTCATAAGATGGTTCAAAGGATGTCGCTTGGAACGAAGGCCTTGAAGACTTGATAGTAGTATGCTGGTGACGGAACGCCTCTCAACTCGTCTACTTCACCCAACAGCTCCGGAAGATTTTGACCATACAAGCATCCACAACATATTATCATCGCAATCAGAAGGGAAGGAATAAGCCTGTAAGCTAAAGATCTGGAATAAATACAATTTCATTCTGGTCAATGCTCAGGAGTTTAAAGAATATTCTAATTGCGTCTCAGCATTCCATGTACCAAATAACCTAAAGTCAAGGACGGATCAACAACGCAGCTACACTCTCCAAGATTATCCCTGACATGATCATTGCAGAACATATATTTCATCCATCCACCACAGGAGTGCAATGGAGTTCAGTAAACTTTGAAATCCACTGGAGAGGTTAGATACTCATTCTTCTGGAGTCAGAACCTTATTACACATTCTGGAGAAGATCGATGGTACTGTTGGGTGGCTACATGCGGAAAATAGAAAACAACACCTACCTTAAGTTCTCCTGGCTCTCCTTGCTGCTGATTATAACTATTAGAGATTGCTTTGTTGTTATTGACGCTGGCTCTACCATTGTTAACAAATAAAGTCATTCACACCGATCTAAATGTCCAAGTTTGATCAACTACTCATTAATATTACACTCACATCTAAAATATGAAGACAAGATGAACTTACCTTTCCGTTGACGATTGGCATGCTTTTGATCGAGTTGCTGACATTGACGAAGAGGAGCCGGCCGCTGCAAACGAAATCACGGAGCCGGACGAGCAACAAAAAACAGAAGAGGGTCGATACCCCTTTTCTTACGAACATAGTTTCCAGAGTTTTAACTGAAGAAGGATTCCTTCTTTCTCCATGAATGGTAATAGATAGTCGGGTGAACCGCACTCATACCCCATAGCTGATCTAGCAACACGCTATTACGAAATCCACTGGCAGCGCGATCCCACTGCTGAAGGTCGATTTGGATTTCCCTGGTAATATCTACCAGCTTCGTCTTTTAGATTTTATTTTCTTCTGTCACCATCTAGTGTTTACCCCGCAACAATGTAACTGTTACATGCTAAGTGGGGTACTTAATGTTGATGGTGGTTTTTAGCTTAGGGCGAAAACTGTAAAAGTATGTCTACCTGACCCGGCATCAGAGGTAGTAGACCTTGATATAACTATATTCCGCAGTGAATTTGGAGAATATATCAGAATATGATGAGTGCCTATGTCTCTCTTCATATTATATTGAAACTCAATCTCCTAGATGAATTGTTCACTAGTATAGAGCCTAATGAGTGTTTAAGCTCCTAGCTGCATTACTCATTAATGCCTGAGCCCGCCTAGTATTTTTCTATGCTATGTTCCCCAGCTGAACTCTCAATGTTGGCATGACATGACGATTAATGTTCACTTGCAGCAGAGTAGCATGAATCTCCCGAAGTGTCAGTATTGAGATATGCATGAAAGTACTCACACAGGCTGTTCCACTCTCTGATAAAGAGATTTTTCGTGTCAACGCGCTTTTTAATTAAAAGTTAGCACGATCGACACACTTAAATTCCTTAAGGAAAACCTAGACTGTCTATGTCAGTCTTAAAAAGAAATCACGGCCATACGATTTGACTAGACAATTTGACAAGCCTAACCTACTCCTAGAGGAACTAGGCAATCACCGTGATGACCACCGGCGGGCCCACTATCATTCCAGATGGTCGGATTCCTTTCAGTTCACTCGCAACGCATTTGAACGTTAGCCATAACATGGGTGATCGCGCTGTTGAAAAATGAGCTCAAACGAGCTAAGACCGGCAAAAACAGTCTCAAAAACATCACAACCTCCCAACTTAGCTAGCCTAGTTGGACGACTTAGATATTCTGTAGAATGATCAAAAGGGTACTGGCTTGTTCACTGGCGTCCCAAATCCGTCCTTGGTTGGTCGAATTGCTCATAGTAAGCCAATAGCGCATTGAATTGCTTGCCCAAAGTAGGGTGAACGCGCTGTTTTGGAAACCCTAAGTTGTGTTGCGGCAACGCGCTACTGTCGCAAACCGATCACAACCATCCATCTTAGCCGGCTAAATCGAGTGGCTTAGATTCGTTCTGCTCACTAGAAACCCACCTTTGCACATGGACGATCGTCCTGCTCAAACTAACGCTCAGTTCCTTGAATCGTTCTCCCAAAATAGGGTTGGCCGCATGGCTCCTAAACCTTAAATTACATCAACGACAATATGCAACTGCCGAAAATCATCTCGTCCATCCAACTTCGCTATCCAGGTTGGATGGTTTAGATTTGTTTTCAGGAGGCCAACAGGGTAGCGCTGTAATCATCAGCCACCCCTCCTCCATAGGGAGCGATTGACCAAGTGGTAGCTCACCCATAGGGTTCTCAAACGATCACCCAAAGGCGGCCGGTCATGCTACCTTTTTACTATAAAACAACGGTGCTTCCTGCACATCGCTGCTTCTTTAATAGCGATGTTTTATAAATATTGATTTCACAAATAATTTATTATTTGACCTAAAAATCACTATGTGCTGCTTTTAGCGGCGAGTCTCACGACTTGACCCATTCACTCGAGACATCAAACATGTCGCAAACTGGGGGATACTCACTAGAGTATTGGTCTGGCGGTTTACAGCGTGCGGCGTGCAACGCGCCTATTACGAGAAAGTGTCAGGAAAGGGTGGATAGTTAACAACAATAAGAGAGTAGTGGTTGAAAGGGTGATCGGTCTTCCCTCATAATGGAAACGTGATGATCACCACCTTCCGCAAAACCCCACTTCTCTACTACTTAACTGCCTCCACTTCCTACGAGATCAGGGCGTGCTCGAATATGACTTGTAGAAATAGGATTTCAACCTATTTCGACAACACAAGTGTTATCAACACAAGTATACAGAAAACACCAAGAACTGATAGCTTACGTTTTGCAAGCCAGTTCCATATTCTGATACAAGTCATAAAACAACCACACTTTCTTAATTCAACATTCTGATCTCAAACACCCTCTTCGCTTCTCTCCATAAGATCAACCCTTCTCATTCACTTTGTGACCGAATTTAATCTGGAACGACCATTTCTTGGTTTAGGCCAGAGTCTTGCAGATTGATCTCTCGAATCTAAAAGTACTCAAGTGCAGTATATTTGTTTAGAGTTTGAATTTGTTTATCATCAACACACCCAAATTTACCAAAAACAACAGAATCAGTTTTTACCCCAAAACAATGTGTTACCCTGTTTTTCCTTCTAACGATTTTGGTTCTGATGAAGAAAAGGAAGCATCCCGAGAGAGTGCAGCGATTCTAAAACTTTTAGAATCCGAGCAGTTGAAATCAACAGTCTGAAACACAAGGTCAATACAATCGTTGGTATGATAAAAGATCGTGATTCCCAACTAAGGGTTCTTCGTGAGGAAAATGTTGTAGGTTGTTCATCACTAACCTCTCTCGAGGCTAAGCTCAAAGAAGATTCCTGTAAAATTGAACGACTTTTGAGTAATCTCTCTATTCAAGATAACAATCGTTCTTGGAGTCTTTCATACCAAATACTTCTGATTCTGCTGTGATATTTGAAAACATGACTAAGTCTAATCATGTTTCTCAAATGAAAACAACTTCAGAAGTTAAACTGCAAACCCTTCCTATTGATAAAGAAATTCTTGGTTCTTCCACTAATCATGGATTTACCTCGTCTCATATAAGGAATAAATCTTCTAACGATGTTTCTAATACTACACACTCTAATCACTCCAATGATCAGAAAGTATGTATTTTTTGTAATTCAAAAGGACATGTTCAACGGAAGAGCAAACTGAAGCTGAATGACAATTACCTTGGTCATCTTCAGCATACCTTGGACTTAATTCTCAAAGGTGTTACTGACATTCAGATGTCTAAACCTATTGGTTTTAGTACTCTCCCTGTGAATTCTTCCAGGAAAGTCAGTTCAAAATGCTCATCGAATGTTCGAACCAATTGTAGCATTGATACCAATCATTCAAGGAGATTTCAGAAAAGTTCCTCTCAACCTAATGTGATGAATGATGTTGAAGATGTGAAAAAGGTTCCTGTGGATGGAAGAAAAAGTGGAGATATGAATGAAAACCTAAATCTGATAATCGAAGGATATAAGGATCTTATCAACAGGCTCTCGAAATTCTTCGAACAAACTTCTTCTGGTAAGGACTCGAACGTTGTCTCGTATTTTGATGACAACAAGTTTTATGATAACTTTTCACCTCAAAAAGGATTCTTTCCTAGAATTGGAAGGAAAAAGAGACTCAACCGTGAACACCATTCATTTAATGAGCTTAGGGCTCATACGTGTGCTAATTAATCACAAGGGTTGAATGCTTACTCATAAAAATCCCGTTGATTAAGAGGTGTCAATAATCGGGTATACCTTTGGAAAAAATGCTTTCTGATTAGTTGAGCTATTTTTTTTATCGTCCATAGCTAAACTATTGTCCTCAGATATCTTTGCCTAAGTATTAGTTGGGTCTCAGGAATTTCCTGGATTGTTTTTGATTTTTTTTTTTGTTGCAACTATGTTACCGCTAATCTTGTGCTATAAATTTCTTCCCTAATGAGATATATAATTTATTGAGCCAAAATCATGTGAAAGAAAATCATCACGTAGCAAAAGTAATACTGTTGAGTCTTAAGGTACATTTCGTTTTGGTTTTTGTTTTTGGTTTGGTTAGGATTGTGTTCGTACGGGTACCCATTTACTTGTCACGAACTGTCCTTAGAAATCCTAAAAGTTACCTTCCCTTTTAAACCATTTAAATACCAAACCTATTGAGTCACGTACACGTACTCTAGGTTATTGTTGTTTTGTCAAGAATGTCTTCACCTTCCCGTACTGGTGGTTTTGCAAGAGGTTTTCTTGATAAATGTATTGGTTTCGAGTCAAAAGGGAAGAAGAAAAGAACCCTAGTAGAAGATGATGATAAAAATCCTAATGCCTCGGGCTATTATGATTATACTCATCGGGATGTTGAGAATGAGGATACGGTTTCTGCTGAATTTGGTTCATGATTTTCTTAAATACTTTGAACTGCAACTCGTTGATACTACGAAGGGTCTTGATGTGTTGAGAACTGAGTTGAAAAAGGTTAACTCATACCTTGTTCTCATGAAGACACATGTTAAAGATCTTCTCAATGAGTATATCTTCTCTGAAGAAGCAGTGGATGCTGTCAATCACAAGCTCAAAGGACTCAAGACTCATGGGGGTTCCGAAAGTAATCTTTGATCTACGTTCATGATCGGTTTTGTTGGTTTAATAGTCTTTTGATTTTTGATTTTGGTCTGTCTAGGAAACTTCTTATGATAAATTATTCTTGTGTTTTAAGAAGGATAACTAGGGTTTGGAATAGCCATTATTGTGATTACACATAGCTATTTACAACGATTTTCATCTTGCAATGTTTTTACTTTTTAGATTTATTTATTTAAATTCTAAAGTTTATTTGGAAGATGATTTTGTAGTAAATCTTAATGATTTTATATATTGCAACTTGTTATGGGATATGTGTTTTTACGTCCGTGAACTATGATTGTCCCTGTTAGAGCATTGCTCGGTTGAACCCACCAAGCGTTGGTATGTCAAGTTTGATTGTCATATTTTAGTGAATAAAAACTCATTTAAAGAGACGCTTAATTATTTACTAGAGTCAACTTCATATAGGTTAGCTATAAAGTTACTAGGATACGAGTCTTACAAGTATTACGTGAAGACTTGAAGATTGTGAAGAAGTAAAGATCTACAACGACGACATCATCCTTCCACTTGAGGTTAGTAATATTTAACTTGAATTGTTTCATTCCTAACATATATTTAGAGTCGTGCATATTGAAAACATAACTGCGAAGCTGTGAATAATTATACTCTAGTTGGACATAGTATTAAGGAACTACAATATGAAGTATAACGTCTATCTTTTGAACTTCGTATATAAGACATCGACATAATCGTATGAATGCTATTGTGATTATGTGTATGGGTATGAGGTGAAGATTTAATCCTAGGAAACAATGTTTTACATTCGTTTAAAGGAAGTACAATTCATAAACTTGTTTTATGAATCGAAAGGGAAATCGCTAGGCTTATTGGTATTGTTATTCATTGCAAATATTTGGATTACCAATATGTGTGTTTAGTATAACCGCTCATAACTTGTTTATGTATCTTGGTTAAACTATTCATAATGCCTGACTTTTGTATTGGTGTGACTTTTACTAGTGAAACCGACTTAAATAATCACCTGAGATGGTATGATCGATATTTGTAATTGGTGTGACCATTCCTAGTCATTGGGTGACCGATCCTAGAACTTGGTTGGGACTAATCACAAGATGTGAAATCGATCCTCGTAGTAGGTTAACAAGTTTTAGTAATTGGTGTGACCGATCCTATAACTTGTGCAACCGAATACAAGTTTATACCATATATATGTGGTAACCGATCCTAGTACCTAGTCAACCAACTTTTGGTAACTAGTGTGACCGATCCTAGTACATAAATGGAGGTAGATTCGAAACTTGATTTGGTACAACCGTTAAACCCATGAATGGTGATTGGATGTTTTTGATCAATCACATAGTTCTTGGAAATCAGATGAACCAATTCTAAACTTGTTTAGAAGTGTGGCAAATCGGTTCCAAGATTGTAAATATGAAAAAGAATTTACAAAGTAAAGATGTCGACATACTTTGAACATGTGCAGTAACTCTTATCTTTTATTGTTCAAAGATATTCCTTAATATCTAAAGGAAAGAATCGGGTTGAAATAAATTGAGAATCTTTTAATTAAGGTTTTTAGTGTTATATACTTTTAATTTCCAGAAATTAAAATGCATATCTTTAGAAATAAAAATTGGTAATGTGAATTTACTAATTGGAGTTTCTACTGAGATCTCGGTCAATATTTGGACAGAGCATTTCCAGGAATTATGAAAACCGAATTTGGAAATATATTGCATATCTTGAGAATATTTTCGGTTTTGGAAATTCCTTAGTGTCCAAACTTCCTTGGTCTATGAATATTGATGTTTTCATTTCGAGCAAACTAATATTCAAAGCCAGCAAAACTACCTAGTTGTATTGTTACTGGTGGAGCCGTATATTCGGAGAGGAAAGTACTCTAATTAGGCGAAATCTCTTACGACTGCTCGTTTTAAAGACTTCTTTGGGATTGGGAATATTCTCTTCTGATATAAGATTCACTCAAACTAGATCGAAGTTTCGAAGGGGATCTTTAGACTGTTTGTAGATCTAAAGACGTCTTGTGATAATCCATTGTTAACAGACTCCGTTCTGTGCGTGATTGATCGCAAGAGATTCAAGATGATTGTGTGCAGGTGTTTATTGAAGATTTAAGAAGATTTGAAGACAAAGAAGATTGCTTGTTTGAGTTCATAATATTTGGTGTGCACAAAATTTGATCGGTTGGGGATCCAACTATAATCGGTTTATATTTGTGATAATCTTGATTGATTAGTTGAGTAGATCGGCATCATTATATTGTCTTTGTGACTATCAGTATTGATTGCAAAATCTAGACAATTACTTTGGTAATTGTATTGAGATAGATCTAAGAACATGAGAAATGAGTTTATTGGGATAAATGAAAGAGCCTTTTGTCAAACTCATATCACTTGTTTGAAAAGAGTTGTTACCGAAAAGATTTGTTGTTCCTTTACTGTTTGGAATACGAACCAAATTAGGAGTTGTTCCAAGTGCGTGACTTATTACAAGTTGGAGGCGCAGAGATACATACGGAACTAGGTGAACTATAGGTTTAGTTGCTTGGTCTCAACTATATGAAGTTGGTTTAGATTTTGTATAATGGATTAATCCTGAGAGTATTCAATTCTGGACAAGGTCCAAGGGTTTTTCTGCATTTGCGGTTTCCTCGTTGACAAAATCTTGTTGTGGCTTTTACTTTTCTATTTTCGCAATTATAATTAGAAGTAAAATTCACAAACGTTAATTCCTAATTACTTGATAGCAATCTTATTGTGTTTGGTTAAGTCTGAACCTATTATCAAGTAATCATACTTCGTTGTTGTATTGTCTCGATCTTGTATCCATAGTCAATCACACAAGTTATCTTGTTGCCGTGTTGTATCGATCTCGTATCCATAGACGATCACACGAAGTATGAACTGATTCTTTGTATTGTCTCGACTCAGTCCATAGACAATCACTTTCGGAGAAATGACTTTTAGGTGAAAAAGTTTTAGATTGAGGTATATTTGGGTACCCTCGTCTTTTCAATTGGTACCAGAGCAGGCAAACACGAAAAAGATTTAACAATATGTGTTTGGTGCGATCCAACCTATAAGAAAATGAATCTTATGATTGATTTAGTTAATGTATGTCAAGATAATGAGAATAATATCTTAGGAAAGGTCAATGGAAATTGGTCTCGTAATTCTTTTCGAAAATCAAAGAAAAAGTCTATGACTAATAACTTGATTGAGATTCAGGTTCCTGATCAGAAAAGAATGAATCTGAAACTCAAGAAACATGTTTTGGATTCGAATCCAACCTCTAGTGAAAAATCGTCTGAAAAGAGATTAGATTCACTAGACTTCCCAAGTTATGGTTTTCGTAAAATATTAGAAAGATTTTTCAAACATGTTGAAAGCTATTCAGAAAAGGGAAAAACCATTGACAGTCTAGATGATGTCCTAGAACTTATTGTTCAATTGAATGTAAGAATTTGTGAAGGAAAGCGAGAAACACTCAGTCTTCAAAATAATCTGGCAGAGTATGTGGAACAAAAATTGGCTATATGCAACGAAGTTCATCAACAAACTACAGAGTGTGAAATTCTTACTCAATCACTGGAGTATTCACAACTAAGGACTAAGATCCTTATTGAAGATCTTCTTACAGAGACATGTCGTAAGGTATATCTAGACAAGTGCTTATAAAAACATTTCCAACAAGGAATGGATACCTTAAGAGAACATATAGAATGTCTTGAACAAAAGACATCAACAACACGGGTTCAAGTTCAAATAACATACCATCCTGGTCACAAGATGTAATCAAGGATATAACATCTCGCAATATTCCTAATGAAGAGGACGGGTTCAAAACCCACATAAGGGATCATAATAATGTCCCTAAAAGTAAGAAGGAAGAAATTCCTCAAAAGGAATTTAGTGAGGAAGATCCTCACCTCAACGCTTAATTTCATTGGAATGTGCATCCTTACAATGCCCAATCTACTGATGTAAGGAAGCACACATATCTAGGCAGTATCCTGTCAATAATCTCTTATTCAACATAGAGAGTTTACACAATCTACCTAAAGATGCTTAATCTGTCTCCATGCGTAGAAAAGTTGTCTTATAAACAACTTGTGTAAACATGATAAGTTTCCCTATCTAAAGTAATTAGATACGTGATCTAGAAGTTTGACTCTTCAAAAGAATCTTTGTGATCTTCTAACACATTAGATGCGAAAATCTTTTCAAATCTGGTCAGAAATATTTATTTAAGGCTGACTCATATGTTTGGAATATGTTAAATGTTTCTCGAATATATGAACTCATATTATTTGAGAACCTATGATAACATGATGTATCCTCAAGCCAGATCTCAAGCAAAACTTCTGAAAGCCTTGAGTGGAATGACTTTTAAGAAATTGTTCATCTTGATGATACCTTCAAGAAATCTGGTTGTGAAGATATAGAAAATGAAAAGGAAGATATGACTCATCTCCTTGTCCAAAACAGTTTGGATGCTAAGATTGATATTATCAATCTACGACAAGTCCTTCTCAGTACTATTGAAACTCATCATAGATAGGCAGCACTACTAAGAACTGTTATCCGTAACCAAAGAAAGTTGTTTAAACTAGGAATCGGTAACATGGAGTATGCTCGGAATATTAATCGAAAGGTTAATGCTTTAGCCCGTGAACATAATCAAGGTACTGTGTGCAGAATCCGAGATATCAGTTGAGATGCTATTGATGAAGATCCTGAAAAATTTGAGGAAATTTAAGATGATCTTTGAAAAATCTGTTGAAAAATAGACATTAGTTTTTTGATTATTTCAATAAAGTCTATTTTGAGTACAACTATCTATTATTTATGAATAAAATTATTATTTTATAATTTTTCTTGTGATAGTTTTCGATTACATAGCCTGTGCTTGAATGCTTTATATTATTGCTATGTATGTTTATGGGATGTTTGATTTCGGTTTTCATAACCTTGATATTCGATCTCATATTGTGTGAACCCTTATGGTTTGGGTGACTTTTTGGTTTAGCAAGATTAAGTTTTAGCCCATGTTGGTAGGCTTTATCAAAGGATCATAAGGGGTTCCGATTGAAACTAATATTTGAAAAAGTCACAATATGTTGAATCAATTGGTTTAGCATAAAAGCATATGTGTTTCTGGGTTTAAACTTTTGCATCGCATTAGTTAAAACCGTTTTTCAACCTTTCTCTGGTAAAGGTTAGTCTTTGTTGTTGTTCTTTTGTTTTGGCGAGAGGATGACAACACAACGGGGGAGAATTCTAATATGAACTTGCGCTTAATGACATATCTTTTGGGGGTGAAGAGGATGCGGAACTTGAGGTAACGAATTTGTTAGCTAATTGTTTTCCTATTTAAGAAAAGCCTGATTTTATTGCATATATTTATTGTTTTTTCTTAACAAAATTTCGGTACAATTGATGTTTATTCCATATTTGTGTATGGATGTGTGTGTGATTCAATTGTTTCCAGTTAAGAAAAACTATTGCTATCTTGCTTTATCGTTTGGTATCAATTGTTTAGGCTTACAAAATTACGGTGCAATTGCGGTACTTTAATGTCTATGTTTGTTTCAATTGCTTCTGGTTAAGGTAAATAATTATGCAAGTTGATTTATTTGGTTTGTATGTTATGGCTTAACAAAAAGGGTTTTCGGGATGAATTGTTTAGTCCAATTCGATTCCGGATAAGAGAAACTAAGTTATTTCTGATCCTAGTTAGACTTATCAAAATGGAGGTTTCGGTTATTCAAGTATAATCGAATGCCTTAACATGATGCTAGTTAACTAACCTAGTACTTGTCTTGTTTAAAACTGAAAGGTATAAGTTATTATTTGAATAATTAGAACCTGATGAGAAAAATATAGTTAATTCTGATCTTTATTTTGGTCTTATCGAACAAGCGATTGTATTTGTACAATCGGTTTAGCAAAGAACTAAGGTGCTTAGTCGATTTTTGATTTGCTAAACTATTTGGGAAAATTGCTTCAGGAAATTGTGTCCTTGGTAACATATCAAAACAAAATTACTATGTAGTTTCGGTTTTTATATTGGTTATCTAAAATGGTGCGTGGAACTCTCGTGCTTAACTCTTATAGGTTGCACGTCTTTTGAGATTTGTAAGATCCTTTCGGTTTGTCTTTTATTTGCTTATACCTTTGTCATTTTGTGACAAAAGGGGGAGAAATATATGGAGTAAACAAGTAATTTGGTATCACTAAGGAAAGGACAATGGTACTTAAACGTTATATCTAACGAAAGAGTAAAGCATAGACTAAGAGGGAGTAACATATCATATTGATACTTGTAGTTATATGGACTACAAAGGGAATAATAAAGATGTGCGGATTGAAAATCTACCTATCTTACCTTTAGGGGGAGTATTAGCTTTGTTATTATAATGTCAACAACGGTATTTATGGATTGAATGTATACATGTTATTGTGTTGTTAAAACTTGGAATCAAGCGTATGTGTGATGAATTCTTGTAATTTGTTTATCCATATGATGTAAGAGTTTTGTCACTAAAATTTACAAAGGGGGGATTGTTAGAGCATTGCTTGGTTGGACCCACCAAGCGTTGGTATGTCAAGTTTGGTTGTCATATTTTAGTGAATCAAAACTCATTTAAAGAGTCGCTTGATTATTTACTAGAGTCAACTTCGTATAGGTTAGCTAGAAAGTTACTAGGATGTGAGACTTACAAGTATTACGCGAAGACTTGAAGATTGTGAAGAAGTAAAGAGCTACAACGACAACATCATCCTTCCACTTGAGTTTAGTAATATTTAACTAGAACTGTTTCATTCCTAAAGTATCTTTCAAGTCGTGCATATTGAAAACGTAACTGCGAAGCATTGAATGATTATACTCTAGTTAGACATAGTATTAAGGAGTTACAACATGAAGTATAACGTTTATCTTTTGAACTTCGTATATAAGACATCTACATAATTGTATGAATATTATTATGATTATGTGTATGTGTATGGGTGAAGATTTCGTCCTAGGAAACAATGTTTTACATTCGTTTAAAGGAAGTACAATTCATAATCTTGTTTTATGAATCGAAAGGGAAATCGCTAGGCTTATTGGTATTGTTATTCATTGCAAATCTTTGGATTACCAATATGTGTGTTTAGTGTAACCGCTCATAACTTGTTTATGTATCTTGGTAAAACTATTCACAATGCCTGACTTTTGTATTGGTATGACTTTTATTAGTGAAACCGATCTTAAGTAATCACCTGAGATGGTATGATAGATATTTGTAATTGGTGTGACCATTCCTAGTCATTGGGTGACCGATCCTAGAAATTGGTTGGGACTAAACACAAGATGTGTAATCGATCTTGTAGTAGGTTAACAAGTTTTAGTAATTGGTGTGACCGATCCTATAACTTGTGCAACCGAATACAAGTTTATACCATATATATGTGGTAACCGATCCTAGTACCTAGTTAACCAACTTTTGGTAACTAGTGTGACCAATCCTAGTACCCATATGGAGGTAGAACTCAAACTTGTTTTGGTACAACCTTTAAACCCATGAATGGTGATTGAATGTTTTTGATCAATCACATAGTTCTTGGAAATCAGATGAACCAATTCTAAACTTGTTTGGAAGTGTGGAAAATAGGTTCCAAGATTGTAAATATGAAAAAGGATTTACAAAGTAAATATGTCGACATACTTTGAACATGTGCAGTAACTCTTATCTTTTATTGTTCAAAGATATTTCTTAATAGCTAAAGGAAAGAATCCCGAATCGAAATAAATTGAGAATCTTTTAATTAAGGTTTTTAGTTTTATATACTTTTAATTTCCAGCAATTAAAATGCATATCTTTGTAAAATAAAAATTGGTAATGTGCATTTACTAATTGGAGATTTTCTACTGATATTTCGGTCTATATTTGGACAGAGCATTTCCAGGAATTATGAAAACCGAATTTGGAAATATATTGCATATCTTGAGAATATTTCCGGTTTTGGAAATTCCTTGGTGTCCAAACTTCCTTGGTCTATGAATATTGATGTTTTCATTTCGAGCAAACTAATATTCAAAGCCAGCAAAACTACCTAGTTGTATTGTTACTGGTGGAGCCATCTATTCGGAGAGGAAAGTAACCTAATTAGGCGAAATCTCTTACGACCGCTCGTTTTAGAGACTTCTTTGGGATTGGTAATATCTACGAGTACCATTGGTGGGAAACTAGATAAATTGCAGTTTATTATTAGTTTTCGATTGATTTTATTGACTAAAATTGGTTGAACTTTGATTGCACCTAGTTTGTTTATGCTTGGGAATCTTCTCTTATGATATAAGATTCACTCAAACTAGATCGAAGTTTCGACAGGGATCTTTAGACTGTTTGTAGATCTAAAGACGTCTTGTGATAATCCATTGTTAACAGACTCCGTTCTGTGTGTGGTTGATCACAAGAGATTCAAGATGATTGTGTGCAGGTGTTTATTGAAGATCTAAGAAGATTTGAAGACAAAGAAGATTGCTTGTTTGAGTTCATAATCTTTGGTGTGCACAAAACTTGATCATCTGGGGATCAAACTATAATCGGTTTATCTTTGTGATAATCTTGATTGATTAGTTGAGTAGATCGGCATCAATATATTGTCTTTATGACTAAGAGGATTGATTGCAAAATCTAGACAATTACTTTGGTAGTTGTATTGAGATAGATCTAAGAACCTGAGAAAGGAGTTTATTGGGATAAACGGAAGAGCCTTTTGTCAAACTCATATCACTTGTTTGAAAAGAGTTGTTACCGAACAGATTTGTTGTTCCTTTACTGTTTAGAATACGAACCAAAGGAATTGTTCCAAGTACGTGACTTATTACAAGTTGGAGGCGCAGGGATACATGTGAAACTAGGTGAACTATAGGTTTAGTTGCTTGGTCTCAATTATACGAAGTTGGTTTAGATTTTGTATTTCGTCTTAATCCCGAGGGTATTCAATTCTGGACAAGGTCCCGGGGTTTTTCTGCATTTGCGGTTTCCTCGTTAACAAAATCTTGTTGTGTCTTTTACTTTTCTATTTCCGCAATTATAATTGTTTTTATTTAATTAGAAGTAAAATTCACAAAATTTAATTCCTAATTACTTGATAGAAATCCTATTGTGTTTGGTTAAGCCCGAACCTATTATCAAGTAATCATACTTCGTTGTTGTATTGTCTCGATATTTTATCCATAGTCAATCACACAAGTTATCTTGTTGTCGTATTGTCTCGATCTCGTATCCATAGACGATCACACGAAGTATGAACCGATTCGTTGTATTGTCTCGACTCAGTCTGTAGACAATCACTTTCGGAGAAAGGACTTATATGTGGAAAAGTTTTAGATTGAGGTATATTTGGGTACCCTCGTATTTTCAGTCCCATATATGTCAAAAGTTAAGTCTATCGTATGTCATTGTTGATAAAAGATTGAATGAACTTTTGACAACAAAAGTTAAGTCTATTATGTCTATGAAAATATTGATAGAAGATGGGATGAACTTTTGTCTACAAAGATTAAGTCTATTATATGTCTCTATGCAAATATTGATGAAAAATAGAATGAATCATTGAATATTCCACAGTATCGGTCTTTCCCTGATCCACATCTTTGTGTAAGAACTGTGCGGATCCGTAAGTTCTCTTATGTGAGCATTTCCGATTAAATTAATCATGGGTTCTCTTATGGTTAATTTTTTTGAGTATTTTGGATACAAATTCATGTTTCATGTATTTTGTTAATGTCCAATTAAATACTTCTTTTCTTGTGAAAGTAAGGTCGCTCTTGTTGTTCTTTCGGGAATGACATTTTATGGGGGAGAGTTCTTTTTTGAACTTGTGCTTAATTTCCAAATCTTTGTGAGGAGTGCGGTCGTGGAATATTGTAGGAGTTTTCTTGTATCTTTATTAACTCCTTGATGAATGCATTAAGTTTCGGCTAGATGATTGCATCTAAACAAAGTTGATATGTTCTCTTTTGGTCATGGAGTATCTCTATGAAAATTTCATTAGGATCCCACTAGTTTTCGTACCTTTGCCAATTTTAATTAAAAAAGGGGGGAGAATAAATGTGTAGTTCACACTACAAATACATATGGTTTAAGGATCATTATGTAAGGGGGAGTGGTTTTCATGTGAGATAAAGTATTGACTAAGGGGGCGTGATACATATCACCATAGTATTGTTGTCAAAGTTGTGATACAATTGGACTTTGATGATGTGTGATAATACTATGACATTGTATAACAATGATTGAGAGCTACTGTTTTTTCATTGTTATGGCTACGGATCTTCAACAACTATGATGCTGAGTTGAACACATTCAGAACCACTAGAGTACTTGGAAGTGACGAAGATTTCGAGTAATGTTGAAGAACCAAGGAAATCAAGCATTTGGAATGAAAACTACAAAGTTTATTTATTTTGTATTCCATATGTATTGATAGTTTTGTCACTAAAATTGACAAATGGGGAGATTTTTAGAGAACTGCTCGGTCGAAATCGCAAGCGTTGCTATCTCAAGCTTGTTGTCAAGTTTAGTTTCCAAAACTATAAGTCTTGATTTCTAGTCTACTTATAGCTAAGTCTCGGATTAGGATAGAAAGTGTAGTTGAGCATTATAATTCACGGCGTTCATCGATTGAAGACGAAGAACTATTAAGGGGAGCTTGTAGAACTTCATCAACAAAAGGTATGTGGAGACTTGAACTCATCTATCAATAAAAAGTCCATCTACTCTATCTCCTATTTGAGATAAAAGTCGTATAGCTATATAGACTTCAATTATACACATTTGATATCTCGAGCGGAGTTTAACTCGCTTACATATTTCTTGAAATATGTGTTGGTAAGCGTTCACTTTATCCAAGTTCATCTTATATTCTTGACGAAAGTAAAAAGATGATCATGTGAAAATCACCTGGTAACATCTTACATGATTTTTGTGAGACAATCATTTGATGTCGACTCGGAATGTTTCGTATTGATAATTCGATCACTTGAAAATTTCTTTGAAGCTAATAGTTTGCATGAGACAGTTATTGTCGTCTTCCGAGAATGTTTCGATGGTTGAAATGAGAGTTTAGAACAATTGTATATAAGCATAGTATGCGCACTTGCATATGTGTAATCCAAGTCCGTGAACCATGGTTATGCATACCCGTACGCGTACTGTTTGGTTTAGTCAAGGTCCGGGAACTCGGTACGCACACCGGTACGTGTACTGGCGTGAGGTTCAAGTTCCGGAACTTTACTGAGTTTTTGGTATGCGTACCAGTTTGCGTACTGGAGAATCCAAACTTAGTCCGACCACTAAGGTATGCGTACCCGTTTGCATACTTGAGTGGGTTATGTTCTAAAATTGTTTTGTTCATGAACTACTACAATATATTAAGGAATGAAATATTTTCCAAACTGTGGCTATAATGTTCATGACTTGATTTGAGTGAATCAAAATCGATTTTGCTTCAATTGTGTCTTGTATACTTCTATGATAATATAAACAATTGAACAACTCTATAACTAGTTTCATTTGGGTTAGTTATGTTTAAGATGAATACGGTGATATGGAAGTGTTCATATGACAACTTCAGTTAACTATTGTTGAACCAACAAAGGTGTACACGTTTAGTTACGGTTACTCATATCTAAATGAATTCACTTTTCATTTGTGTGAAACAATCTAAGTTCGATCTAACGGTTGAAAGATATTAGCTTGAGTGTAATCAGGTTTTCATCTAACGGCGAATATTGAATGCTTTGTTACCAAGGTAACATTGATTGCAAACCCTGTTTGAAGACTATATAAAGGAAAACTCTAGCAACTGGGAAACCTAATCCATACACCTCGTGTGTGATACTAGTTGCGACTAGAGTCGATTCTCCTTTAAACTTAGGTTTTTCTAAAACCCTGTAGGTTAACGACTTGAAGACTTCATTAGGATTGTGAAGCCAGACCCAACTATTTTCTATGTAGTTGTGTGTTCTGATCTTGCTGTTTTCTATCGCGATTGAGTACTATCTTCTCTAATATTTGCTCGAGATTTAATCTCCGATAGGCAAGATAAAAAGTAGTCACAAACATCTTCGTCTCATCGTTTGTGATTCCAAAATATATTGTTTCGCTACCATACGATAAAGATTATTATGAGGTGATTGATATTTCTAGGCTGTTCTTCGGGAATATAAGTTCGGTATATCAATTGGTTCTTTTTCACCTTGATTTATCAAAAGACGGAAGAAAACTCGTAGGTTTATCTGTAAGAGACAAATTTATCTATTCAATAGACTTTTCTGTGTGAGACAGATTGGTTTACGAAGTCTTCGACTTTGGGTCATAGCAACTCTTAGTTGTGGGTGAGATCATCTAAGGGAATCAAGTGCGTAGAGTCCTGCTAAGATTCAGAGATGTAAGGAGCACAACTGTACCTTGATCAGTGTGAGATTGGTTAGGGATCAACTACATTCCAGTCTGAAGTTAACTTGGAGTAGGATAGTGTCTGTAGCGGCTTAATACATTATGGTGTTCAAATATGGACTAGGTCCCGAGGTTTTTCTGCATTTGCTGTTTCCTCATTAACAAAACTTCTGATCTCTGTGTTATTTCTTTTCCGTATTATATTTGTTTATAGATTTGAAATATCACAGGTTGTGCGTAAATTCAATCAATTCTGAATCCAAACTTTGGTTGTTGATTAAATTAATTGACACTTGGATATTGGTTTTTGATACCGTCCAAGTTATTTATTATATTCAATTGGGATCGCAAATTCTTATTTGTTTGATTGCAGATTGAATTGAGAAATTGAGAGGGGCCTCTTCAATTCGTTTAGGTTTATGCTCTATTTAAGTCTTTGATATACTTTTCTTAAGATTGAGTCTGACTGTCTAGTTGATTCTCCTAAAAGTATATTGGAGTTAGTCCATACAGATTGGTAAGCGAAATATTGGGTGTGGTTGTTAGACCCCCGCTTTTTCAGCATCTGTTCTTTGATTACCATCGAACTTCCCTGCAGAAAATTGTTCGATAAAATTGATTAGATCACTCCCAATGATTATGTGTGTAATATTAGGAGAAATGTGTATGATATTTTCCTAGGTGATGTCATATCTTTGTATCTACTTATGACGGCTGCAGGGTTTTCTTCCTTAGCATTTAAACTAAGGTTATTACTACTACTCCATATAGACCATATGATAGTAGCAAATAGACACTTAGAATCCTCAAGAAAACAAAAAACATGATCGATGAGCCTAAAGGAAGCCCAATCTAAAAAGGATTTATCGTTAAAGTGAAAAGTATGTAACAAAAAGGAGACTGAAACCAGACATGACTAGCAAAACAACACAGAGCAACAACATGCATCACGGATTCATTCGAAATAGAACATCTAGTGCACTCGGCAGATGTTATAGGCATTCTAGATTGAAAAACCAATTTAGCAGGAATAACATTTTTAGCAGCCTTCTATAAAAACAGTTGAATATGAAGATGAATACAAAGTTTCCAAGTGTGAAGTGATTTTGAAAGTTGTTGAAAAGTGGTAAGTAAAATATCGTTCGCTCGGATTTGTGAAGATTCGATTCTAGATTTAAATTCTAATTAAGCTAGAAAATACGTAAAAGGTGATAAAAATGTTACAAGAGATCGGGACTCAGGATTCCACCATATAACTCATGCACACGAATCATATATTTATTCTAGACAATTATAGCTTAAATAATAAAATAAATAATAATCAAAATCGTTTTATGAAATTACTTGTAAAGGAGTAAAAAAAAGATTTAAGGGGATGGTATGTATTATAATACTACCTCCGTCCCACTATTAAATGACCTACTTTGTAACTAAGTTTAGTTAGAGAGTAGGTCATTTAATAGCGAGACGGAGGGAGTAGTTTCTTGCTAATAACATATGGACTATCGAAATAGATCGTTCATGTACCTGATAAGTGTTCAAAATGTACTGTGTTAATCGTTGATGCTTGCAGACATGTTATGATGCATACAGGGCGGCTTAAGGGGGAAGGTAGTCTAGGCATCTGCCTAGAGCCCCAAATTATTGGGGGCCCATCTTTTTTTGTCTATTATCAATATGTGCCATTTATAAGTGTTACTAAATTGTTTTGTAACACTTATATAAATCACATATAGTTTTTTACGGTTATAGTTGTTGCTAAATATTTAATAACAGCTATAAGCATCACCAAAATTTCAATTTTTGAAACCAACAACCCACTTTAGGGTACTTTTATACCAAATTACAAGCCGAGAAACCAAAATATAATATAAAAAATGCTGAATCTTTTTTTGGCGGCCTTCGGCCGCATTGCCTAATCCAAGTTGTCATGTTAAGCTTCCTATAATTTAAATATCCATCTCTCCCCTGATTTGTGAACTCATAAAAAAAAACCCCAAAATTTTCGTTCGCCTAGAGTACCCGAAATGTATAAGACGACCCCGGATGCATAGGGTTACTTAGAAAATTGGGTTAGGGCGTAGTTTAGCTTGATAAATAATCTTGCGAATGGTATATCACTATTCATATTTTCTATTTAATTTGTGGATGCATGTATAGTATAGCCCATCTTTCAATGATTGACATGTATGTTATGGTTGATCTCTTTATATTCATTAATAACTAATTTTATGCGAATTTAGTTTTGACATCCAATATTAGATGTTAAAAACAGTTATGAAGATCCCGTCAGTCCTTTGATCGAGTTTGAGTGATCTTATATCAGAAAAGAAGGTTTTCAAGAATAATCAAACTAGGTGCAATCAAAGGTTCAAGAATGGTTAGTCAGTCAAATCAATAATCGAAAACTAAAATAACAATACAATTATTGTCAAGTTTCCCACCAGCGGTACTTTCTAGAGCTTCTTGATCCCACATAATCCTTTAAATGAGCGGACGTAAGAGATTTCGCCTAATTAGGGTACTCTCCTCTCCGGAATAGTATTACAAGTAATACAATTAGTCGGCTCAACCATAAACAAATAAAGATGAATTTTTCCTGGCTAAGGATAGTTTGTACGAAAAACAAAATTCACTATTTATAAACCAAGGATGTTTAGACAACAAGGAAATGCCGAAACCGAAAAGATTCCCAAGATGTGAAATAAAGTATCTAATTTCGCTTTTCATATTTCCAATTAATACCCAACCTGTAATTCTGAAATCTCACTTAGAAAATATCTAGTATTAGCTTAGTACTTGACTAATATAGTTTTTCCAGATATACGTTTTACTTGTTAGAAAAACAAAACATATAAATTCGAAAATTTTAAATAAAAGATTCTCCAATATTTCCTTTTGGGATCACCTCGAGTTTCAAGGAATATCTTTGAACAATCAATGATAAGAATTATGCACATGTTTAAATTATGTCGACATCTAGAACTTTCCTATCTAGAAAACCTTAATTCCAAATTCACACAAAACCCTAAAGTATATATGAATATTAAAAATAGGTTTTGCTCTTGGGATCGGTTCTACCATGAATCCTAGCATAGGCTAGGATCGGTTCTACCATGACTCCCAATATAGGTAGGGACCGATTCTACTTCGACTCATAACAAAATCTAGGATCGGTTCTACCTTGACTCCTAATATAGGTAGGGATCGGTTCTACCTTGACTGTCAACATAAGTTAGGATCGGTTTTACTTTAATTCCCTCCTTAGGTACGAATTGGTCATCTAATAAATTTTTAAAGAAAACCGGACCAAAACAGATACTGATTTCCTTTCCATTAAGAAACAAGTTCGTAAATATACTTCCTTAAACTAATGTAATAAAACATAGTTTCCTAGGATGAAATCATACATATATTCAATACACAATCAAGTAACGAGTTATATAAATTATGTCAATGTCGCATTTACGAAGTTCAAAAGATAAACGTTATACTTCGTAATCCAATGTAACATATCAAAGCATTCAAAAAATGATATATACTTCCTTGACACTTTGATCATAATAATATGTCCAAGTCTAATACTAAAGTATCATACATAACTTCGTATGTTATGTTTTCAATTTAAACGACTTGAAAGAAGCGATAAGAATGAAAACAAGTCAAGTCAGTATTACTAACCTCAAGTGAAAGGATGATGTATTTGTTGTAGTCGATATGTCTTCGCGTTTTTCAGGTCTTCGGAGTAATAGTTGTATGTCTCAACATTCCTAAACTTTCTAGTCTAACCTAAACGAAGTTGACTCTAGTAATCTTAATCAAGCAACTCTATTTGAATTTTGATACTAAATTATGACAACCAAACTTGACATACCAACGTTTGGTGGGTTCAACTGAGCAATGATCTAACATTATTTAACCTAATACTTAATGCAGTATATGAATGATTAAATGATGATGATTAAAATGTAGATAAGCTAGAGAGAAGGTTGATCAATCTACATAACAAAAAATTTAGTTTGTGAACTTCTTATGCATCTTGGAGTTCAGTAACATAAATTTTATGCACAGTTCGGGAACTAAAAACTCAGTTCGTGAACAATAGTGCAATTTGATGTTTTTAGGCTTTTCTTGTGTAGACATAGTTTTTTGATCAATAAAATTTGTTTCAACCTCAAAAAGGACTTGTGATACAACCTAGAAAAAAGAATTATGGATATCAGTCTAATTTGGTACCCACAATTTATCTTGTAATTTTATTATATCTTGTTTTACTCAGAGAAGTGTATTTGAACCTCCGGAGGAAATCACTAAAGGCACCTCAGAGAAGTGTTAACGACACCTTGTATATGCGTTTAAGGCACTTGAAAGAGTTGATAAAGGCACCCCATGAATTTTGCTATTTACACCTCAAAATTACTATTTGCACCTCTATGACAAGTGCTAAAGGAACCTCAACATATGATAGGGGGACACCTTTTTCTTCTCAAATTCAAACATTTTTTTTTCCTATGGGAAAATGGTTGCCAATTTAGGGTTCGACAAAATTGGGGTTGTTTTAACGAGATTCAATCGCTGAATTTTGAATGGCTGGATCCATAAAAGCTAAACATGGAATGTATGGGTGTTATATTCGATCAACTTGCGCTAGATTGTTAATTAGAAGCAAAACAGGGTTGGAGAGTTTCTCGGTGATTCTGTGGGATTTATTTTTGGTAGTCACATATAGTGGAAGAAGATATGTTCACCTAGGATTCAGATCTATTGAATTTGGGAAATTTCAACACCATAGAGACGCGTAAATAAGAATTAAGAGAGATATTTCCATAAATTTAGAGAAAATAACGGAGAGCTATTTTTGGGATTTTCGAGAGATTTAGAGGGAATGCTGTATATAAATAAGAGCTTTAGGAATATAGATAATTACAGAGGGTTTTGAGAATCTAGCAAAGGCGAGAGGATCGAAAAATTGAAGTTGCAGAGAAACTTTCTCTGCTGGTGGAGAAGAAGACGAAGCTGAAGAACAAAGTCTCTAGAAGTCAGCCGCAAACTAATCAAGACAGCCACAGAAACTGTAGTGCTCGCAAAAGACCTTCTGCGGATGAGAATCATATTTTCCAAATGTTCCTTTGTAATAGACGATCTGTAACGCTAATACAACATTGCAGATTCTCTGTTTTATTCTTTTTGATTCTTTTCATCTTTGTAAACACTTTTTGACCCATAAATAAATATTTTAAGAGTGTTTTCGATATGATTAATTATTTTAATACTTTTTCAACTTATTATTAATCGATTTATGGTTTTTATTGAATGATTCTGAATTCAATTGATGGTCCATGCTTAGTTTAAGACTTCTGATGTTCCATGCTTTCGATTTACAATGATTAACTTTGAAAATCTACCTTTGACAAAGGAATAGTGTCCACAAAAGATCTATAATTGTTTAGAGTTAATATATGAATTGCATGAATGAATTGTATGGTGGAACCCTGAGTCATAATTATTAGAGCATTGCTCGGTCGAACTCGCATGCGTTGCTATCTCAAGCATGTTTGTCAATGTTAGTGATCAAAACTATAAGTCTTGATTTCTAGTCTACTATAGCTAAGTCTCGTACTAGGATAGAAAGTGTAGTTGAGCTCAAGGACTTCATGGAGATTCATCATACAAGAAGAAGAACAACTCAAGGAACCGATGAGACTTGTCGACAAAAAAGTATGTGAAGACTTGAACTTATCTGTCACTCAAAAGTCTATCTACTCTATCTCCTGCTTCTTGAGACAAAAAGTCGTATGCTATATATATACTTAGATTATACACATTTGGTATTTTGAGACGAGTATACCTCGGATATCCATATCTCGAAATATGTGTTGGTAAGTGTTTCGCTTCGACCATGTTTATCTTTACCTAGTGATAAAAGTCATGATATGTTTCAATCACTTTGAAAATTGCTTTGACGAGAAATGGTGTAACAACTATATAACGTACTCTAAGAATGTTTCAATGGTTGTAATGAGAGTTTAGATTACATAACCAATGATGGAAATAAGTATTGTTGTGGAAACACATATGTGCATAAGTCATATTCCTTGAACCAAAGTTTGCGAACTTTGTTGATCAAGAGAAACCGGAAGAATGGCTTGTTGCCAAGTCCGCGAACTCCCGAACTTCTCATCCCGAGAAATTCTGTTGGAGTTGACAAACTTGTTATGTGAGTACCAGTCCGCGAACCGGCGGAAAGTCTTTGCCGAGATTTTCTGCTGGAGTTTGTAAACTCTGCCCGGTTGCTTAAGTCCGCGAACCTAGTGTGCGAACTTAAGAAGGTTATATATCTGAAGATGATTTTTGAACTTAAACTTATAATGAGTAAGGAATGCAAATTGCAAACCGTGGCTATAAAGTTCATGAACCGATTCAAGTGAATCAAATCATCTTTGCTTCAATTGTGTCTTGTGTAGTACATTAGATTTCCTTGCAATTAAACAACTCTCTAACTAGTTCATTTGAGTCACTTGAAATAGTTATGGTGAAGAAGAATATGGTTGGTATGAAATGCTCATATGGCTATCCTTTTGGTTAACTATTGTTGAACCAACAATTTACACGTTTGGGTAAGGTTAACAAACCTATAAGCGTACATTTCATTTGTGTATAACAAGCTAAGTTTTCGATCTAACGGTTGAGAAATATTAGCTTGAATCTAAATCATATTTTCATCTAATGGTGGATATTGTTTGCTTTGTGACCAAGGAGAAACCTTGATTTGAAAGACTATATAAGGGGACATCTAGCAACTCTGCAAAACTAATCCCCACACCTCACGTGTGATACTAGTTTGCGTGCTAGAGTCGTTTCTCCTTTAACCTTTGGTTTTCTTCTTCTAAAACCAGGTTAACGGCTTAAAGACTTCATTGGGATTGTGAAGCCAGACCGATACTACTTTTATCGTAGTTGTGTGATCTGATCTTGCATCTTCTATCGTACGAGTACAATCAGATTGATTGGACTGAGATTAATATCTCTGATAGGCAAGATATAAAAAGTAGCACAAACATCTCCGCCTCATTATTTGTGATTCCACAACATCTTGTTTCGCTACCATACGATTAAGATTGTTGTGAGGTGATTGATTTATCTAGGCTGTTCTTCGGGAATATAAGACCGGATTATCAATTGGTTCATGTTCACCTTGATTATTATCAAAAGACGAAACATAAACTTTAGGGTTTTTCTGTGGGAGACATATTGATCCTTTGATAGACTTATCTGTGTGAGACAGATTTGTTTATTGTTAAAGCCTACAATTTTGGGTCGTAGAAACTCTTAGTTGTGGGTGAGATCAGCTAAGGGAATCAAGTGCGCAGTATCCTGCTGGGATCAGAGGCGTAGGGAGTACAACTGTACCTTGGATCAGTTGGAGACTGATTGGGGTTCAACTAAAGTCCATTCCGAAGTTAGATTGGAGTAGGCTAGTGTCTGTAGCGGCTTAATAGAGTGTGGGTTCAATCTGGACTAGGTCCCGGGGTTTTTCAGCATTTGTGGTTTCCTCGTTAACAAAATTTCTGGTGTTGTGTTATTTCAGTTTCCGAATTATATTGTTTTATCTTTATCATTGAAATAATACAGGTTATGTGTTAGATCATCAATTAGAGTAATCCAACCTTTGATTGTGGATTGTCATTGATTGATCCTTGGATATTGGTCTTTGGTACCATCTAAGTTATTCCTTGTATTTGATTAGTACTCCCAGTTTCCTTTTTGATTAGTAATCATCATCGATTCCCACATAAACATTACTTTTAATTCGTTTTTGACTCACAAATGTGAATAGTAATCATCAAATAGTGTATAAAAAAAGCTACAGACATAAATTCGGTCAAGATATATTTTTTTTGAACCCTAGTTTTGCAGCCAAATTTTAGGAAATGAAGAATGCTAAGAACACCTCAGTTAGGTTTTTTGTTGTTGGTCCTAACTGATCTATGGCCTGCAAAACCAAATGTCGAGTCCGGTTACATCATAACTATTTCTCCTAACCGAACTATGACCTGCAAGACCAAGTGTTGAGTTCTGTTACATCATAAAAAATTTCTCCTAACTGAATTGTAGTCTGTGAGACCAAATGTTGAGTTCGGTTACGTCGCAAATATGTTCTCCAAACCGAACTTTGGTATGTACGACCAAATGCTGAGTTCGATTATAGTGCAAATATTATCTTCTAATCAAACTTTATATTTGTAACTGAACGTAGACTTAATATGAGTTTGACAAGAACAGATAGCTGTACTTAATACTCGACCAACATTATCCTGTATACCTGAATATATAACTTCGTCTGCCTGTTCCGGGAATCAGATAGAAGGAAAAAAAAACTCCATTAAGACTAAGTTCGGATACCTGTGCTAATATACAAATTTGTTGAACTACTTTTACAGATAAGTTTACCTTAGATATTGTATCCGAACTTTTTGGACCCAGCCGAAATCAATTTGTGATTTTACGGTTCTAAGAAAGTTTTGGCCTTCAAAACATGAGTACCCAAAACATCATCTGTTGGTTGTGGTTCGTAAAAAAGAAATCTATTTTATTTTTCCAAAACCCTCATCTCCTTCTTCTCTCTCAATAATTCTTCTTTTAAACAAAAATCAACTTATTAATTTAATCTCACTAGTAATTACTTAACCATATCACTAATCATTGCACTAACTTAATTAAAAATGATAACTTGGCATTAAGATAAATATTTGGATAAGTGGGTTCTCATTAGTGCTAAAATAAATCACGATCCCCTCAACAGAAAAGTAAATAAATAAAAATAAGATGGCGCCCGAAAAATCGTTCTTACCTTTAGCCTTTAACGGCCCAATATGATGCGTATCAAAGTGGGCTACCCTCTCTACATTAAGCCCAAAATAACACAATCCACCTATTCAGCCTATAAACTACAGGGAGACCCATTTTTACACATTTTCCTACTGTGAAATCCACCCCCACAAAATCTCACGGCCGCACCCAAAAGCGGCCAACAAATTATTCGCAGGCCCAGAGTTTTCAAAATTCGTTTATTTTCTTTTTTATTTCCCAGTTTAGCCTCACTTTCAGTTTCTGTGCCTGTTAACAAGGTTCTTAGGACTGAAGGTTTGGATAAATTACTTGGTGAAGTTGGTAAAGTGTTTTTTGGAGGTGTAGCAGAGGTACGTATCATAGTGAAGAAATACGAGTTAAAACCTGGGCGTGTTCTTGTATACAAGAAGAATGAACCTAGCAGGTTCTATGCAAAATGCTCAAAAGAAAATTGCCCTTGGAGTATAAGGTTTGTGTTGTTGATGTTGAAAACAAGATGCTTAAGGTTAAGAAATATGAGAGCAGTCATACCTGTGGTGTTGGAACTGAAAGGATTTTCCACAATATCAGCAGTAAATTTGTTTCTAGTCTGATCAAGGATGAAACCGAAGTGATCCGAGTTTCAAAGCATCTGATTTGGCAAAGTTTTTCAAAACTAGCTACGGGATCAATGTGAAATACTACCAAGCTTACAACGGAAGAGAGAAAGTGTATGAGGCTATATTTGGTGATGAAGCCATGTCGTATTCGCATCTGTCATGGTATATAGATTCCATTCGCAGCACAAATCCTGGGAGTTGGATTGATTTTCAAGTTCAAACGGATGAACCTGAAGCGAACGAGGATAGTTCAGCTGAATTAAAAGATGAGGCACCTTCAAATAAGTTTGTGCGTCTTTTTATTGCTTTCAAAGCATGCATCCATGGTTACCGTTACCTTCGCCCCATGGTTTATGTCGATGTACCTTTCTTACAGGGACATATAGAGGATGCCTCATGGCTGCAACCGCTATCAATGCTGAAAATGGTAATTTTTCTGATAATGGATCCTTTTTTATATATGTGCATAATGTCTCATGCATTATTTATTTTTGCTTCATAATGTCTTATGCATTATTGTTTTCACTTTTCTGGTTATGCATCATTTCTGTTTTAGATGCATAAGACATTATACATTTTTTGTTTTAGGTGCATAATATCTTATGCATTATGGTTTTCACTTATTGATTTTATGCATCCTTTTTATGCACATGCATAATGTCTTATGCATCATTTAGTTTAGATGCATAAGACATTATGCATTATTTGTTTTCACTTTTCTAGTTATGCATCATTTCTGTTTTAGATGCATAAGACATTATACATTTTTTGTTTTAGCTGCATAATGTCTTATGCATTATGGTTTTCACTTATTGATTTTATGCATCCTTTTTATGCACATGCATAATGTCTTATGCATCATTTAGTTTAGATGCATAAGACATTATGCATTATTTGTTTTCACTTTTCTGGTCATGCATCATTTCTGTTTAGATGCATAAGACATTATACATTTTTTGTTTTAGATGCATAATGTCTTATGCATTATTTAGTTTAGATGCATGAGCCATTATGCATTTTTTAGCTGCACATACTTCATGTAGACACTGGCTTGATTTTATATTTTTTTTTCTGTGCAGGCCATGGCCCTGGTACCTGGTGAAGATAATGATAACTGGGAATGGTTCATGAGGAATTTGAGTAATGTTCTTGATCATGATCAAAGGCCAATCACATTCTTATCTGATCGTGCAGAAGGATTAAAAAGAGCGATTCCATTTTACTTTCCTGGAGCCTTCCATAGTTTCTGCTATTATCATCTTAAGATGAACTTACCTATTAATGCATCTGACGAAAGGTATGGTGCAGTTATTGATTCATTTCAAGCTGCTGCTTATGCTCTTAGTCCCGAAGGTTTCCAAACTGCCATCGCTACTATTAGGGGTCTTGGTTGTGGTTGGGTTGCCGACTATATTGAAGATATCCCTCCAGAGAAGTGGTCAAATTCCTTTTTCCAGGGTTGTAGGTATGGTAGGACATCTTCTACTCTTGCTGAATCCTTCAATAGTTGGATGAAGGTACACAAGAAGCTCCCTGCAAATGCTCTTCTGGATCAGATAAGGAAGGATGTGATGAGTATGATGTCAGAAAGGCGGAATACTGGTAATAGTTTCATAACAATTCTCACACCGAAGAATGAAAATAAGATGAAGGCTCTTATTGATGGGGGTTTAACCTGGTTGGTTATACAGTCCGATACTCATGTTTATGAAGTGGAAGGAGGGGACAGTTCTCATAGTGTTAACCTTGAGGCAAGGACATGTACCTGTCAGAGGTGGCGCGTCTATGGGTTTCCATGTGTGCATGCTTTCACATCGATAACAATGTCTGGTTCTAATCCATATGATTTTGTTGAACCTTATTTCACTACTTCATACTTCAATAATGCCTATAGTCATGCAATTCATCCTATTCCGAACTATAACAGGCCTGAAGTTTATGGAGGTAATGATATTATCGATGTACCTGATGTTAGGAGGCCGCCAGGGAGACCACAAGCTAATAGGCATTTGAGCAGATATGAGAAGCCGCCCAGGAGAGCTATGCGCTGTGGTAATTGTTTTGAGCTTGGTCATCATAACAAGCAAACATGTACGAATCCTACCTGTTACAAGAAGCCTCCGAAGCCGCCGAAGCAGCCTAAGGGAAGTTAAAGAAGAGCAATTATCTTGTTTGTTTCTTCAGACTATTACTTTTATGTTTGAACCTTATTCATTTTTATTTCATTAGTTTCTGTATTAGTTTTTATGAACAAGTACTTTTTCTTTACTTAGTTTTTTTTTGTATTGATTTTATGAAAAATACTTTTTTTTTCACTGTGTGTTTTTCTGCTTCTATCAGATAATGTTTTCATTTTTATTCTTAAATGCATAATGGATTATGCTTTAGTTTTTGATGATACATAACTTGTTATGCATTATTTTTTATGATACATAACGTATTATGCGTTATTGTTTTGAAGATGCATAATCTCTTATGCATTGTTTTTCGACGATGCACGATCTGTTATGCATTTATTCTTTTAAAGATGGGTGCATAACGACTCATGCAAATGTGGTTCCTTCATGCATCTGCATCTGCATAACAAGTCATGCGTCTGCATAACAAGTCATGCACATTTATTTTATTAGGAATAACATGTTATTCAGGTTTATTTTGTTGCATAACTTGTTATTTAGATGTTTATATGTAACCTGTTGTTCCTTCATTTTCCTTGTAAGATTTATATCATAGTACAGTTAAATGAAATAAGATTGCAGCAAATAGAAGCACTGAAACCAGCATTGATATATAATAAATATATATATAAACATCGACAAGATAACATAAGTTGTTCTGACAAGAACTACTGACTAAAGTTAAGTTTTCATACCAACACATTACACATAACTACTGACTGAAGTTAAGCTTCACACTAACTACTTTTCCATTAGTTTTCACTCCCAAGTTAAATTTCTCAACCTATCAACAACACACAGGTTGTTAAAACAAAGTTATGTTTGAGCCTTTCTATTATGCACAACTTCACATTTGACGCGCAGCTTCATCACATTGACGCGCAGCTTCATCCCAGATGTCTTCATTGGCATCTATCAATTTCTTGAGTGTTTCGACACTATCAATTTCTTCTTGTTCATCTTCAACATCAGTAGGTAAAATCACATTGAGGAGAAAATTATGTTAAAATCGAAGAAGAATAAAGTGATAACTCAAAAAAAATTATGGGTATTCAGGATGAAACTCTCACCAGAAACAATTTTCTTTTTAGGTTTACTCTTTTTTCTGATTCATCATCGGCAATTACTGTAACAAAATTTAAAATTAAAAAAAATAAATTCAAAAAAAAACAAAATCAAACACTAACAGATGAAGCTAATGATAAATCTCACCGGGTTTTTTCTGTTTCTTCGACTTCATTTTTCCTTCGGTTTTCCCTTTTTCATCTGAAGCATCAAGAACAAAAATTAAAATCGAAAATCAAATAAAATCAAATGTACCGAATGCATGCAAGAATAAGATCGATTAAACTAGTTTTAGTACCTAATTTCTTCTCTTTTGATGAAGAATAAATGAGAAGAAGAGAAAAGAAATGGTTCCAACCGTTTTCGGGAGTTAATAAAACTGCCCAGAACCGCTGAAGGGTAATTGAGGAACTCTGCACGTTTTTAATAATTTTAAATAATGTTGGGTGCGACTGTAGGGAAAAGTAATTGTGGGCCTGGCGGTAAGAAAAAAAAATTCTGGGCCTGCGCCTAATTTTCCCTAAAGCTTATCTAAGTATACAATGAATCGATGATCTGTATTCCGAATCCGAGACCTTCTCTAATGTTCCTATGAACACGCAGATCAAAGTCATCTGAGTATTCACAAACAATGCGCGCAGACTCATGACAATTCAATAAATAGGCTGCACCTGAAGGGAACGGATTGGTTATGTCGAATCCTTGACTCAGACTTCTAATACTCTTCCTCGTCTCATCAATTACAATCATTGTCCTTAGCTCATACAATAAGATAAATAATGGACGAAGTAAAAAATGTACGAACATGATATGCTATAAGTAACGAATTGAATATATAAAGTATGGATGTGTGAACATAGACGATACGATTAACTTATATGATTCTCACTCAGATCCCTGTCTCCGAGATTGGGTTTTTAATTATATGCTGGGGATTACCAAAATAGTCGAATGACTTTGAGACTAATATAAGCCTGCGTAGCAGGAGGAACCTCACTTACACTTTCTCTATTTCTCTGTCTCTCTCCTCTTCTCTTCTCAATGTTTTTCCCCCCTCCCTTTTCACTTGGAGAGAGGGGTATTTATAGGGTGGTTACATGGGGTTCACTTCTGAAGCCCGTTATAACCTTATCCTCTTGTGTCTTGTGCCGCTTACGCAGAGGTCTTCATGTTCTTGGTCTTCTCTGCGTGTTCCGTTTGAATATTCAGTGCTATCTGCGCTTCCTCCACATGCTGACTGACACGTATGCTGTTTGAGGGTATTTAATGCGGGTAGTTGAGATGTCTGTCCGCGGTAGACAATTGTCCTCTGCCCCTGTCTTGTCTGCGTCAGTCTGACTATCCCCAGCCTTAGATCTTAGATCTTTCTGGGGATAGGATAAAGTGAATCTCGGGTTATCCTTCAGTGCTTCGCAGTGTTCTAGTGTTTCCGTCTTCCTCGATCCCATACCGTTGGATCTGGTGGGTGGCGACGCTATCTTGATAAGGCGCGTCTCTTGGCTGTCCACATGTGATATCATATCTTGATGTTCTCAGCCGCATGTCCTCCACGTGTGCCTTTGTGGACACGTGGCGGAAGATGAAATGTGTACCTACAATTTGCCCCTTTTCATCCTACTGGGCGGTTAGTCGAAGTGGGAAGAAAAAACATGTTACTCTCTTCATCTTCTCTTTATTATTTTCCTAGATTTTAGGGCACGTTTCCCACTATTTGCAATAACTTCTTCTTGGGTAGTGGGGCGGTTTTATTTCTCTTTGTATATATATATGAGAAGGAATATGAAAATTCTCTAGTCATAAATTTCATTCCTTCTCTTTCCTCAGAACTTTTGTTCTCTGCTTTTGTTTCCTTGTTATTAATTGTTGTTGCTGTTGTTGTTGTTTTTGTCTTTGTTGTTGCTGCTGTTGTCGTTCCTCATAGCTTTTGTGCTGTTGTTGTTGTTGTTGTTCCTCGAAGCTTTCTTTACGACCCTGATTTTTCCTTTATAGGTAAGTGGTTCTACTGCGTATGATTATCTTTTGAAAAATATATTCGTTTTCTGTTGCTGCTATATGTGTTTGTGATGAAGAACATATATATAGATGTGTGTATGATTGCCCCTGTTCGTCATTATAAACAGTAATGATATCGTCCTTCGTGTATGGTTGCCCCTATTTGTTATTTCCTCTTTTTATTTAGGTTTTGTTCTTATTTTCCATCTGGTTCATGATTATGAAGAACTGGGTGAAATTGGGTTTTTTGATTTTCGTTTTGTATCCGCGGAAATCTGAAACTTGTTTGTGTACTACGCAGACATGGCTGATCATCCGAGGGTTTCTTATCAAACTCCACCGCCTAGTCCGCGTAGATCTCCTCCGCGTAGGGATCCTGATGTTTCTCCACCTGGTGGAGGTTCGTCTAAATCTTCCCAAGGTGATGCCCGCGTTCATAGGGTTTCACCTTCTTCTAGTCAGAGGCGCTTAACTTCTAAGTGAGTCGCATAGAGGGAATACGCAGAAGGGGGACCGGCCAAAAGAGACTCCTGGCTCCCGGTATGCTGTTTCTCGTCCCTCAGCTAATCCGCGTGATGATCCTAAGAGAACGCGGGATGTCCTACCTCTTCGGTCAGTGGAGCCTCCTTCCGCGTCTCACCAACATCCTCTACCTCCCCCTCCAGTGTCTCAAACCAAGGGGAGGTCTTCGAAAGAAGTGATTTCGAAGACTGATGCATCTAAGGTTCAGCCTAAGAGAAAAGCTTCCGATAGAAACCCTTCGAAGGATTCTGCGCCTGATCCCGTGGAGGAGGAGGATATTTCTCAGGAGATACGCAGCGTCGCTGTTGGGGAGAAGAAAGTGACCTTCAAACATATTGATCTGGAGGTTTTCAAAGAAAAACATGGTCTTCAACTATTCGATGTTCGTGTTCACGCTGTTGATGATGATATTACTTATGAGATGATATCGACGTATAAGTTTGATGAATTTCATATGATGACCACGGTGGGGGCCTTTGAAGAGGGTCTTATGTTGCCTTTGTACAAGTCTGGGGATTCTTTTTATTATGATGTGCTGGCTGGTCGAGAGGGTTCTTCGAAGAACACACACTGTCGCTCTATTTCCCAACTTCATGGGAATTATCTTCGTGCACTGAGGGAGTGTTATCTTCGGAGCAAAGGAGAGACAATGATGACTCTTTATGTTCCCAACCCTGAGGAAAGGGAGTGGTATACGCCTTAGAATTCTAACAAGTCTTTTGGTGACTATGTTAACAGTATGAATCGTAAACCGTGGAGTGTGAGTCTTCGGAATATTGCCGCTCCTCGTGGTGAGATACGCCTTCTGAGTGAAGTAAGTGGTGCTAAGGTGAAGTACGTCTCGGGTACAGAGAATTCTACTAACAAACTGGTGTTTCCTACTCGTGAGCGGATCAAGCGTGATCATGACTATGAATGGCACGCAACTGTTATTGAGGTTGTTGGTCCCTGGGCTTGGGGGTGGGTTCCTGGTCCGCAAGGATGGCGTCCTACCGCAGATAGCCAGATACGTACGGCTCCTCCTGCTCGTTATGGGAATTTCCGTCCTTGGCATTTGAATTTTGAGGGCATGAATTTCCAATATGCCCTCGATGTTGTTGATGGAGATGACGAAGAGAGTTCCGATGCTGATCTTCATGCGAAGAATGTTGCGGTTGTAAAGGTAAGATTTCTATATGCCTTGTCCCTTAGTTGAGGCAGTTTTAATTCTTTTCAAAGTTAGGGATTTTTATTCTTGTGCCTTGTCTTTTTAGGCGACGAAGAAGAGGAGGATAAATCCCAAGCAGTCCACCACCGAAACAATCGAGGAGGCGGAGGTTTATGAAGAAGTTAACAGTCCTGTGACTGAGCTTAGCGAGGATGGAGATGTGTCAGACATAGAAGAGCGTACTGATACATCCCCTCCCGGTCATGATGTTGATGAATTTGTTGAAGGGAATACTACCGCAGGTGGCAGCGGTATTGGTGGTGAGATTAATCCCGCAGGGTGTTATGATGCTGGTGCCAAAGCTAATCCTGCGGGTTGCAGTGATGCTGGTGATGATAGCACTGGCCTTGGTGATGAGGGTGCTGGTGGTGAAATTCCTGCTATGTCTCAGGAGTTTTCCTTTGGTCGGATTTATTCTGCGGAGGATGGTTTTGACATAAACGCGGCCCTGGGCCTGGCTTCTGAGTTCAACCTGCTTTCCCCCAACGATGATTGGGATGTGCTTGGTAATTCTAACAAGGTGTATGGGAAGGGTAAGGGAGTCGTGGATGCTAGTGATGTTCCAGAGGGGAGCGGTGCTAGAGACCTTCCAGATTTGGACGCAAGAATAGCCTCGAACTCTTCGGGTGCTAAATTCACGGACATGGGTAAGGCCTCGGTTGGGTCTCCTGGAGATGATTTTCCTCAGTCACTGATCCTGGAGGGTGATGATGCCATCTTAGCTTGGTTTAAGAAGAATAACTTGATGTTCGTACCCAATCCATCCCCTGTGGTGGAGGGTGAGAAGAACTCTGATGCCTATACCCGTAAGATGATGCAATTGTCTCCCGAGGACCAGGTTGCAGTAGCGTGGGATAAGAATCTTCGGGCCTCGGAGGCTTCTCTAGTAGTCCATGCTCCCTCGACTTTTGCTGATATGATGGCGTTGGCTGATGGGTATCAGTATGGATTTCCCCAACATCGGATGTTAGAGGTGAGTTCACTTATCATTTTGCCTGGTATCAGTTTTTTGCAATTTTTAGAGTCAGGGTGTTCTAATATTCTGATTCGCAGATGATGAGGAGTGAACATTGCAATCACATGTTGTACCAGTTTTTTAAGGCCAAATCCCTTAAGTTGGAGGCTAAGCTTCGTCTTCGGGAAGAGGAGCTTACTGCAGATGAGACTGTCATCGCTGATAGGGATATGGAGATATGTGAGTTGAAGAGTCTCCTCAAGGCTAAGGAGCAAATAGGCAAGGAGGAGGAGAATCTTCGTATGGATCTTTCTATGGTTCGTAGTGAATTGGAGGAGTCCAAGAAGAATTCTTCGGCTGTTACAGGTTTGATTATCTGTTCTCTTCCTTACTATTGTCCTTTACCATAATTAGTGTTATGTCTGAGTCTCCCTCCCCCATCCTATCTTCAATGGGTGGAGTTCCTGAGTTAGTATGGCTTCGGAAAGAACGGCAGCGTCAGAAATCTCGCATCGCAGAGTTGGTAGAGAAGATAAAGAGCGAGGCTGATAAGTGGAATGCTCGTGCCGATGAACATAATGCTCTGACAGATAAGTGGCGGTTCAGGCAAGTCCAAATGATTGATTTGTAGAACCAATATAACAATGATCTTCGTTTGTTTGATGGAACGTTGTTGTGGACGCGTGATAATCTTCGTGAATCCCGAGAACAGGTCTCATCATTGGAAGCTAAAATCAATCTCTTGGAAGAATAATTACGTCAAGCTCGTTCTTCTCATACCTCTGATGTTAAAGATTACCTTCAGCGTCTTGCTAGGGAGAGAGATGACGCTAGGGCTGAGGCTGGTGCTCTTAGCAAAGCTTTAGCTGCGTCTAGGGATGATGTGGTACGCCAAGCTGAGGCTGAGAGGAATCTTGAAGTAAATATGTACCGGATCAACAAGGGTCTAGAGGGTTTAAACAATGAGTTCAATCATCTTCGTCACTTGGATTCAATGAAACAGGTAGAATTAGATGCGAGTCACTACGCCCTTTCAACCCTTCAAGTGGATTATAAGAAGTTGTCAGATGAGTATGATTTTCTTGGTGAAGCCCGTGATGCTGCTGTTTAACGAATATGAAATAACTTCGGCGAGAGTAGAAGGTATATGCTTATATTATCGAGTGTGATTCTGCAATTTCCTGGACCTAACCATCTGTGTTTTTCTTTTCCTTGCAGAGCTCCAGGGACAGCTTCGTACTGCAAATGAAGAGCTTGCGGAGGCTTAATCTCAATTAGTGCATCAGGAAAGTCAGATTAATTATCATAAAGGTTTAGCTACAACAAGGGACGAGGCTTCCCAAGACGCTTCGAAGGAAGTGAGTCGCCTTTCCTCGTTGTTGTCAAAGGCTGAGATGATGAATACTGTTATTGCGTACAAGGCTCGGTGTCAACTAGTGGAAGAGACCAACAAAATACTGGATAACATTGAGTATGATCTGAAGACCGAGCATGGCCTTATCAGGAGCTATCCGCGCCGTGAGAAACCCCCTCCCCTACATCTGGTTCTTCAGGCCCTTCCTCGGGTGGGAGCGTACCTTCAACGCAGAAGGGGAAGATTGCTAAACCTGCTGGTGGGGTTGAATCATCCGAGTAGATTTTTGTAGAGAGTTGATCTTTGTTGATTATGAGGCTTCGTGAGATTCCTTTTGTATTTTCTTGTTTCCGCGTACCATTGTCAAACCTGTAATCAACTTTTAATGAATTGATAATTGTTATGGTTAATTTGGAATATAACCGAATGTAACCAGGGATAGTGAAGTGTTTGGGTGCGAACCCGAAGATGTGTGTCTCTTCGTGAACGTCTTGAGACCTGTCACCCCGCTGGCTAATCCTGGGCATAGGATTCCCAGACGGTGGGGGTCGGGGCAGCGTTCTAGGATATGAGTTGTTTGGAATGTACGTTCATTCCGTCGACCCGCTGCCATAAGTGTAAGTGAAGTGTTTGAGTGCGAACCCGAAGATATGTGTATCTTCGTGAACGTCTTGAGACCTGTCACCCCGCTGGATAATCCTGGTCCAGAGGATTCCCAGACGGTGGGGGTCGGGGCAGCGTTCTAGGATATGAGTTGTTTGGAATGTATGTTCATTCCGTCAACCCGCTGCCATAAGATTGGTTGGGTATCTCTTTCTGCTGGATGCCTTCCCCATGGTCCTACACTTATAGACGCTGATAGGGGAGTCCCGAGAGATTGTAGGTGACTACTTTCCCCAAGTAAAATAGAACAATTAACATCAGTGTTTACGTGGTTCGACAGCAGAGTGTCTACGTCCACGGGTGAAAGAGGGTTAAAGTGTCTATTCAGTTGAGTTACATTTAGAAGAATTCCATTGATGGAACCTCTGGGGTAGTAAATAGTAAAAAACAGGAGGACGAAGTATTGACGCGGAGGCCGTATTTACAGGTGTAGGGTTCTCGTGAGGTGTTATATTTACACGCAGTCGTCTTGTTATATGTCGCTCCATGTATTTCCTATTTTTTGCCAAAAGTTTGCTTGATTGATAGGTTGAGGTTTTCTATTCCTCTCTCAGAGATAGAAACATGTCGATCGCAAGCGTCGTTTTCTTCTTCTGGTGCTCTTCACGTAGATGCAGGTCTGCGTTTCCCTCTACGGGTAATATGGCTTGAGATATTTTGCATTCCATGGGTGTTTGAGGATCTCCCCTTTTAGGTTGCGCAGATAATAAGACCCATTTCCTGCAACATCATGTATGAAGAAGGGTCCCCCCATGTTGGTGCTAATTTTCCCCACTTCTTTTCTCGTTGGTATTGGGGAATGGTCCTCAGCACATACTGCTCTTCTACGAAATTTCTAAGCTTAACCCTCTTATTATACTCCCTTGCTATTTTCCTTTGATAGTTTTCCATTTTTTGTAGTGATGCCTCCCTCTTCTCTTCTAGATCATCCAACCTTTCCAACATCATGTCCGCTGTGAGGTTCTTTTCCCATGCTTCAGTCTTCGTAGTTGGAATGATTATTTCTGTTGGGATAATAGATTCGGATCCATAGGTGAGTAAGAATGGGGATTCTCCCGTGACTGAGCTTCGAGTTTTCCTATAAGCCCACAAAACGTTGTGTAGTTGCTCACACCAACGCTTCTTGTATTCGTCCAACTTCTTTTTGAGGATGAGTGCGAGGGTTTTGTTTGTGGCTTCTGCCTGACCATTGCTTTGAGGGTAAATTGGTGTTGACTTGTTCTTTCGAATTTTGAAAGTATCGAAGAGTAAGTCGATGTTTTTTCCCTGGAATTGCTTGCCATTGTGGGATACAATCTCAGCTGGTATGCCAAACCTGCAAATGATGTTTTGAAAAATGAATGTGAAGATATATGCGTCTCGAATGCTTGCCAGGGCTTTAGCCTCTACCCATTTGCTGAAATAGTTCGTTTCCACTATCAAGAATGTTCTCTTCCCAGATCCTTCAATTAGGAGACCCACGATGTCTATGCCCCATTTTGAGAATGGCCAAGGGTTGTCTACTGAGTTTAACATTGTTGCTGGTGCGTGGATTTTTTTGGCGAAACGCTGGCATTCTTCGCATCTTCGTGACATTCTCGAAGCGTCTCGTATCATTGTTGGCCAGTAATATCCTTGAGTTTTCTCCTTATCTGCTAGGGATCTCATTCCGCTGTGATTTCCTGCGTCGCCGCGGTGTATGTCTTTCAAAATCAAATGTCCTTCGGATCTGGATATGCAACGTAATAATGGTCCGAGAAAAGATTTTTTGTACAAAATTTCTTTTCTCAGATCATATTTTCCTGCCTTTGACTATATTTTTTTGGCTTGCTTTAGGTCTGAGGGTAGAATTCTATCTTTTAGGAAAAGATGAATCTCAGATATCCAATCTTCTTCTTTGCTGAAGTCTTCATCTTGATATGCCTTAGCCATGATGTCGTCTTCTTGGAAATCATCCGCGATGAATTCTCCCACGTCATCATCTGCCATATCTTCTTCTGCGTGGTTCCTCTGCTGTGCAGCGCAGAGTTCTTGAATATCAATTGAAGGCTCGTAAATCTTGGTTACTTTGATTTCTTTGACGTCCTCGTTTATGAGCATCAATGATATGTAGGCCAGGGAATCCGCGTGCCTGAGTTCCTTCCTTGCCAGGTGTCGGAATTTGATGTTTGGGATTTGTGATGCCAGTGTTTGCACCAATTCCATGTATGCTGACAATGTTCTGTCATAAACATTATATTGCAACCCTATTTGTCGGATGACTAGATGTGAATCGCTTGTCAGACGCACGCCAGTTATGCCCATTTCTATTATCAACTGAAGGGCATACACCACTGCTTCATATTCAACTATGTTGTTGGTATGCCCCTTGAATTCTAACCTGAAAGCATGTATGATCCTGTCTCCTGTTGGGGTGGTGATTACGATGCCTATCCCCGCCCCTTCTTTATTTTTCGACCCATATATGAAGACTTCCCATTGCCTAGGATTTTTTGATTCCAAGATGTCTATAGGGTCTTTACCTTCGTCCATCTCTGGTAGTGCTGCTGCCTTTCGTCCTTCGATAATGACTTCTTCGCAGTTATCCAATGGTAAGTCTGCTAGGAAATCTGCTAATACTTGTGACTTCTGAGAGTGTTGTAGTTCATGGATGATATTGAACTGATCTAGGTGAGTATTTCATTTTGCAATTCTGCCTACTTTTCCTGCGTTTTTAAGGACTGCTTCTAGCGGAGCTTTGCATGGGACGCGAACGTAGTGAGTCAAAAAGTAAGTTATGAGTTTCAGGGTTGCCCATACTAACGCCAAGATGAGCTGCTCGATCTTCGTGTAGTTTCTTTCTGCTTCGTTCAGAGTCTTGCTGATGTAATAGATGGGCCGCTCTATCTTCGTGTTGGTTTTAACCAATACTGCCTGACTGCATCTTCTGTTGCTGCTATGTATAGTGCCAACACTTCATCAGGGTCTGGTTTTTGAAATATAGGGATCTCATCCAGGTATTCTTTGATATTTCGAAAATCTTCCTCGCACTCTGCCGTCCATTCGAATTTGATTCCTTTTTTGAGAATGTTAAAAAAGTGCTTACATCTGTCCGAGGACCTGGATATGAACCTCCCCAGCGCAGCTAGCGAACCATTGAGTTTCTGAACCTCTTTTAAACTCTTTGGGGATGGCATTCTTACGATGGTTTCAATTTTAGCGGGATCGACTTCAATGCCCCTCTTCGTCACCAAATATCCGAGGAACTTTCCGGAAGTGACACCAAAAGTGCACTTTTCTGGGTTTACCTTAATGTTGTGCACTGTCATTGCTTGGAAAATATCTTTTAGGTCTTGGTGATGATCTTTGCGCAGCTTGCTTTTAACGAGCATATAATCCACATATACTTCCAGCGTACTTCCAATCCATGGTTTGAAAATTGCATCCACCATTCTTTGGTAGGTTTCCCCTGCGTTTCACAATCCAAAGGGAATTCTTACGTAGCAATAGAGGTCGTGTGGTGTATAGAATGCTGTATGTTGTTGATCTTCTTCTTCTAGTAATAATTGATTGTATCCAGAGTATCCATCCATGAATGACATTTCTTCGTATCCTTCAACTGCCTCAACAAGTTGGTCAATGCTTGGCAGTGGATAGCTATCTTTAGGGCAAGCCTTATTGAGGTTGGTGAAGTCGATGCATATCCTTACTCCGCCATTTTTCTTCGGTACGATGACCATATTAGAGATCCATGTTGGGTACTTAACTTCTTTGATGAATCCTGCGTCCAGTAGTTTGCGGAGTTCCACTTCAACTGCTCGATGGTATACTGGAGCTACTTTGCGCACCTTCTGCCTAAAAGGGGGGGGGGGGGTACCTGGTTTTATTCGAAGTTCGTGATGAACTAACTTTGGGTCAATTCCCGGCATGTCCCCTAATTTCCAAGCAAAGATGTCCGCGTATTCCTTTAGAAATTTGATTAGCGCGACTTCTCTTTCTTCATCCATCAAGGTGCCTATTCTGATAATCTTCGGATTTCCCTCAGTACCTATGTTGATTTCTTTAGCTGCTTCGACAGGCGTAAACGTGGGTTTTGGTTCCCCCAAGAGAGGAACATTATTTGATTGCTATCTGGTGTGCTCTCTGTTTTCTTTTGTCGCGGAGGTGCTGGCTTCTGCGCTGCCAGTGGTGCTCACGTTCAGAAGGTTTTTTCCGGATATTTCTTCCAGATATGTATCTATGGTTATTTCCTTATTTTTGGCTCTTCGGGACTGGTGGTTTTCTTCCCGCTCGTTATTGATCCGATTCTGTGAGGTCTGACATTCCCGTGCAGTTACTTGGTCTTCTTTAATTTCCATCACTCCCCGGGGTGTTGGGAATCTGAGATATTGATGGTAAGTTGCCGCTACTCCTTTGAGCTTGTGAACCCATCTTCTCCCGATGATGGCGTTGTAAGGTGAAGGTGCATCTACGACGCTGAATCGAGTGTCCACTTTCATGGGCCCTGCGTCTACTTGTAAGACAATGTCCCCTAGGGGCTTTGTAGCTGCGCCGTTGAATCCGTAGATGGTGTAGTAAGATGACATCAGTTGCTCGTCGTTGAGTTCCATACGTTTGAACGTGTCATAGAACAGGACGTTGAATGAGATTCCTCCATCGATGAGAATTTTCTTGACATTGCACCCTGCTATTGGGAGTGTGAGGACTAGAGGATCATTATGGTCTTCCATGTCTTCTTCCACATCGTCTGCGTCGAAGGTCATGGGAGCGTCCATCCATTGTTCGTGCTCGTTTACCTCTTTCCCATCGATCTTATAAAGCTCACAATAATCTTCGAATTTTTTTCTTAATCACTTCCCAATATGGGCGGTTAGGGATGGTCCTTGAATCTCTGAACATGAAATTGTGTTGAGGGTGCGGTTTCCTTCTGGTAATTGAACCTGCTTGCCTCTCTTGGTTCTATCTTCGTTATCAATCTTCCGTATATATTGCTTTAGGTCTCCTGCGTCGATTAGTTTTTGAATCATTATCTTGAGATTTTTGCACTTTTCTGTTTGATGACCGCTGAAACAGTGGTATTCACAGTATTCCTTGAATTTTTATGATCTAGGAGGTTGTTTTCCCTTGGACCATGGACAATCGAAGTTCTCCCTCCCTTTGATCTCTCTCAAGATGCGCGAATAACTGATATTCAGCTTGGTATAGACTTGATCTTCAAATTTTCGATCATCTCTTCTTCTATCATCCCTTCGTTCTTTCCTTTCTGCGTTGGGATGCTCTTCTGTGATTCCTCTTTTGGACCCGCTGGCTTGATCCACGAAATTTGTGCGTGTGGGACGTTGAGTATGAGCTCTGGGATTTTCACGCTGAATTTCTTCTAACCTTGTATGCTTTTCTATGATTATCCGAAGATCTCCTTCGGTGGTAGGGATGGTCCCGTGGATCTCCACAAACAAAGGACTCATCCTGTCCATCCCCCATTTGTAGCAGTTGATACTAACCACGGGATCTACGTTGCCAATAGCTTGGAAAATCTTGTGCCATCTATCAGTATATTCTCTGATGGTCTCTTTGTAATTCATCTCCAGTGAGAATAACTTGTCTATGCCGGTATTGACAACCTTGTTGTACATGTATGTTGCTAGAAATTTTTCTGTGAGTTGGTCGTAGGAATCGATGGAGTTTGACGGCAGGTTATCGAACCATGATAACGCGGACCCTTTTAGGCTTGATGAGAAGTATCTGCACAGTATGGAGTCTTCATTATCCCAATGGGCCATCATTCGATTATAATATAGAAGATGAGCCGCAGGATCAGCTGACCTGTCATAGCAATCAAAAGCAGGAACCGAACATTTCTGCGGTATGGAAGCCCTGGCCAAGTGTGGCGTCAGCGGGGTAGTGTTTGCTTCCTTCATCACTTGCTCTAGTCTTCCGCCTCCATGCCTAGTTTTTAGCTCCTTGATTTCTGCCAGCATTTCAGCACGCAGATTTTCCATTGCGATTTGGTGCTCTTCACGAATGGTAGATTTTGCTCTTAGGAGGGTGGAACCCTCGTAGTAGTCCGAGTTCTCGGGATTGTACTCAGGGTCTGATCTTTGGCTGCTCCTTGATCCTCTTCGGTTCAATGGAATCAGGTTGTTTGCGATCACCATTCTTCTATCTTGATTGGGTGCTACAACCTTGGAGTTAGCTTCGTCGCATTGGTTTTCTACCTCTGCGCTGTGAATGATTCTTTCCTTGAGTGTTTGGTTCTCTTGTGATAATATCGCCACAGCATCTGCGTATGCCTTCTGGTTCTTCCTTAATTCTGCTAGCTCGGCCATCATCTGATCGGAATGATTTGACCCTTGATTTGGTGTTCCTGCCCGCAATCGCTCATCGGTGGCTATGGTCTGTTCCTCATCCACGATCTGTATTACTGGCTCTGGTGGATCTAACCGTGCACCCCGGGACCCCGACGGTTGTTGTGAGGGTTTACCTGCTATTAGAAGCGGTTGCTTGGTCGGGAAAGGTATGTTCTGTTCGTTGGTTAAGGGCATCCCATAGAGGGGTTGTTGTATTCCTGACTCTTCTACGACTTCCTGATGTTCCTGTAGTTGAGCGTTGGTTATTCTGGGAGCTCCAACCTTGGATCCGCCAGCTCTTGAAGCTCCTGCTTTGGCTTCCGCGACATTTACTGCGATGATGTTGGCATTGATGGGGGCCGTGCTTTCCGCATTATCCTGCGCCCTATCTGCTTCCTTCAGCTTTTCACCTCTCTGCTTACTCCTAGTTACCACTGGGGTCGTCCTTGGCATCTCTTTTGACGAAGCTTTTGCCTTCCCGATATCTTTGCTTTTCTCCATCTTTTAATATTTCCCCGAAAAAGAGAGAAAAAATCACGAAGACAATGGGTCCCACATGATATCTATTAGCGTTTTGAGTTCTCAAAGGAGGTAAAATCTTGAAGATACGAAAGGCATCCATCTATTAGACGACCGCAGATCCGTTCGAAGTTTTGATTTTCAAGGACGTGAAAACTTAGAAAATGCATGAAAAATCAGATCTATGTAGATAAACGCGGATCTGCTCATAATTTTGGTTTTTGAAATCATGAACGGAAAAAACCGTAGTGTTCCATACATCGTTACTTTCAGAAAACGAAGCCTGAAACAAGTCACAGGAGAAGATAAATCTTTTACCGGGATGAATATCCCTGTTTCTAGCGCCATATTGTGAACACGCAGATCAAAGTCATCTGAGTATTCACAAACAATGCGCGCAGACTCATGAAAATACAATAAATAGGCTGCGCCTGAAGGGAACGGATTGGTTATGTCGAATCCTTGACTCAGAGTTCTAATACTCTTCCTCGTCTCATCAATTACAATCATTGTCCTTAGCTCATACAATAAGATAAATAATGGACGAAGTAAAAAATGTACGAACATGATATGCTATAAGTAACGAATTGAATATACAAAGTATGGATGTGTGAACATAGACGAAACAATTAACTTATATGATTCTCACTCAGATCCCTGTCTCCGAGATTGGGTTTTTCATTATATGGTGGGGATTACCGAAATAGTCGAATGACTTTGAGACTAATATAAGCCTGCGTAGCAGGAGGAACCTCACTTACACTTTCTCTATTTCTCTGTCTCTCTCCTCTTCTCTTCTCAATGTTTTCCCCCCTCCATTTTCACTTGGGAGAGAGGGGTATTTATAGGGTGGTTACATGGGGTTCACTTCTGAAGCCCGTTATAACCTTATCCTCTTGTGTCTTGTGCCGCTTACGCAGAGGTCTTCGTGTTCTTGGTCTTCTCTGCGTGTTCCGTTTGAATATTCAGTGTTATCTGCGCTTCCTCCACAGGCTGACTGACACGTATGCTGTTTGAGGGTATTTAATGCGGGTAGTTGAGATGTCTGTCCGCGGTAAACAGTTGTCCTCTGCCCCTGTCTTGTCTGCGTCAGTCTGACTATCCCCAGCCGTAGATCTTAGATCTTTCTGGGGATAGGATAAAGTGAATCTCGGGTTATTCTTCAGTGCTTCGCAGTGTTCTAGTGTTTCCGTCTTCCTCGATCCCTTACCGTTGGATCTGGTGGGTGGCGACGCTATCTTGATAAGGCGCGTCTCTTGGCTGTCCACGTGTGATATCATATCTTGATGTTCTCAGCCGCATGTCCTCCATGTGTGTCTTTGTGGACAGGTGGCGGAAGATGAAATGTGATCTCACCAATCCCATACGATAATAATTTCGATTTTCTCTTTTTTTTTTTATCTCTTCCACACGCCTGAATCCTCCAAACACGCTGAGAATGAGTCTCTGGTGAAATAAAACTCGTGCAAGAACGCTATCTACACATTATTTCCCGTAATATTCTTTGGTCAACGCCGAGTTTACTTCCTCTTCCCTGTTTTCTTTCACTCGAGCTAACCAGCCAAACTTAGTCGAACCACAAACACATATGATGCCTGTTAAGGCAAAACAAGCCGGACCAACGAATTCCAGCGATTTAATCTCGCTGAAACACCTCCACATCAAAAATATCCCACAGAATATCGAGTATTTATCACTTTCTTGTTTTATCAAAAACTGATTATCTGGCCGATCTCCATTGAATTAAACCACCACACTACGCCTGTTTCACTAAGTCAAGCCCAATCCAACCGATTCCAGCAATTGAATCTCATCAAGTCACTTCCAAATTTCGAACCCTAATTGAACTGTGCTGCAACTTACATTCCCGCCAAAACTGATTTTGAATTTGGGAAGAAGGTGGTTGAACCCTATCCATCTGTGGAGTGCAAGTATCAGGTGTCCAGCTGAGGTGCCCCTTATAAATTGAGGTGCCCCTTATCCAAAGCAGGGGTCCGTTTAGCAAATGTCCTCCAGGTGCCAAAATCAACTTTTCAAGCCGAATTTTCCAAAACTGTATATTTCCCAAAAATGCCTACAAACACACAAAACACTATAATAAGGACGAAAACGAGTACTAACAATACGAAACATTGAGGACAAATTAGACACATAAATGCGTCTATGAAATACCCCCAAACTTATTATTTGCTAGTCCTCGAGCAAAACTAATAATAAGAAAATAAAACCGAGTTAATCTCGGGAGGGTTTACCAGAGGTGTACCCACAAAACCATTACTCCAGACCCTATCTATCTATGCGGAACCTTGGAAAGCACTAAAGAATCTCCTTGGTTGGCATACTTATTGACTACAGGAGGAAGTACCCTGATGCGAAATTCCAATTGATGTACACGAGTTTTCACTCAAGCATACTAAAATTCATATAAATTGACAGAGCTCTACTCAGATAGTTTCTGTACATCATAACCGGATTCAACCAATCACATGGAAAGATTAAGAAGATGGATAAAGAAAAAGATGGTTTAAAGTGAACGGTGTTTCCCATATCTGTCTGAAGGCCTTTGCCAGGATGAACCTATCCTAATGGACTGAGATACCGGACTGAATAATATCAACACAACTGGCATACACAAGGGGACCAGTGGTCGATAAACCTAACTCTAGGTCAACACAACTGGCATATACAAGGGCACCAGTGGTCGACTTTATTGAATTTATTCCGGTTGGTCTGATGGTCTGGTCTTAATTTTTTTTTTTTTTTGGTATCTCAATCACCCTATTTCACCCTAGCAAAGGTAACAACTTGAATCGTGTGCCCCACTAAATCACTTAAAAAATAAAAACATAAGGATTAGGATTCAACGAGATATGGCGAAACTACCATGTTTTTTTTTAATTCTAACACCTGAGCTCTGTGCTTTTATGAATAGACTCTTTAGATGTCTCCATCTAATCATATCGGTTCCTCAACTCCTACAACCAAGATGTTTCCATCCACTTAGATAGATTAGTGCTATCCTTAATAGGCATAAATTTCTAGGCTCTGGAGTTTATTTATACTGCAACTAAAAAGTTTCTCCCATACCCCCAAACTTAAATCTAACATTGTCCTAAATGTTCTAAAGATAAAATTAAAAGCATGAACAAGGAGAAACTGTTACCACTTGAAGCAAAAGGGTTAAGGAAAGATATTACCGTGTTGCATGAGCATGGGTTACCTCCCAAGAAGTGCTAAGTTTTAAGTCTTCAGCCAGACATCAAAAGGAATTAGTCACCTCTTAGAATCATAAAGTAATAGCCGGAATAACTGTGGATCATATGGATCAAAAAGTATTACCCACAAGAAGAGGAAACTGCAACAAACCAAGAAGATACCGAACATACCCTTTCTTAAGACAACTACATCTAGTTGCAGTTCAGGTTCAGGCTCTATAAAAGGGTCTAAATAAAAGGTTTTCATCGGTTGGATTTCCTCAAAGCTAAGATCCGGTTAAGGTATTAGAGTCTGTAAAAACTCAACTAAGAACTTAGAAGCACATAACAACAACCTGAATAATTAGGGATCCTCTAAGTCAATTAGATTTGACTCACACAGCTGACCACAATTAAAGAGGTGGTCTTCCTTAAGAAAATGTGTCGACCCTAAAATCCTAAAGTAATTAGGTTTAGTCTCAAAACTTAATAACCGACACATCTGAAAATCATATGTTCCCATAATTGGTTGAAAAGTTTTTGGTGGGAAAACAAAGTCAATCTTGGTATCATAGCCTGGGTTAACCACATCAACCAGAGGATGGGTTTCTAACAACTGAGCTTATTTTTGGACATCATTAGGTTCGGTAAAACATGTATGAAGATAATCTTGTAAGATGGTTGAGGCATAAATGTCAAGTCCTACACGAGGGAACTTGCTAAGAGTTAAAGAACACGGAGAATGATAATCACCCCCAAACTTAGAGTTTTCTGTGTCTCTATAAAGACTAGTCACAACTTTCTTAATTTCTAGATCATCAGATTCCTGGAAGTGGTCAATTGATTCTTCTAAGTTTATCATATTCTAAGACTAGTGTTTCTAAATCGCTAGATTCTATAACAGTATTCTCAGGGTAAACTCTTTCCTCTAAACCATCATCACAATCATATAAAGGATTATCAGCGAAAGTTTCTAGTAAAGGCTCATTAACTAAGGTGTTAATCATGGTTACTTCCTCTGATTCACTGATAGGCACATCAAATAATGGATTATCCAACACACTGCAGGCTAAAGGATCATGAACTACATCGTCTAAAACGGTGATATCTCTAGTAAAATCCTCATCATTTTGAATAGGTGAATAATTATTAAAATTATTTGGATTTGTACTAGAGTAACAAATTATTACTGATCATTATGCCTACATATTTCATGTTTTTCATCAATACTATCCTCATCATAATCATCTTTATAATAACATGAAAATGATCGAACCTCATCAAAACAGGTAGTGTGTTACCAATTATAACCTCGTCATCTCTATTATGTGAATAAAAACTATCCTTATTTTCAAGGGTGGTATTGAGAACACTATACTGGAATTTAAGACTATCCTGAGCAAGTTTTTCCACAATCCTATTTGTACTCTCAGTAAATTGCTTGAGGGTCTCTTCTAGAGATAACTTAGTCGACCGCTCTACGGACTCTTGTGGGAGAAGAATATTATAAGTCTCTTTCATAAATAACTTCCGTGTTGACTCATTGAAACTCTTGAGAGACTCTTATAGAGAAATAGAAGGATTGTTTTGCTCATATGACATGTGGGTATGTGGATAGTAATTGGGATCACAATGGTATGGACCATAACCTTCAAAAGTTTCGCGTTCCCAATCACTATTCACACTATGATCATAAAACGGATAATTTCCAAGCTGCTCATACGGATACTCATTGTATTGGCTATTATAATACCAGTTCGACATCCTAACTGCAAGGGAATTATAAACAAACACAAAGAAGGCTGACTCGACCACAAAAAGCCTATTTTATCTAGCAAACAAAAAGCATGATGGCTCCACTTAGATTGTTTCTAGACTATCTTCTAATCCTTCGAAAGGGAATTCGTTACAATTTGAGCAACCCCCTCTGGAATCAATCCGAGTCAAAGTAAGTTGAATAGAGGCGAGGGAAGATGTGTAGATCTTTGATACCCAAGGCCTCACCACATTACAAGGCGGCGCAGTCACGCATTCAATTCACAGAAACCATCATGAACTTCGAAGTATGCTTAAAAGAGTAACCAATATTTTTCGAATGTCTTTCCTATTAAGCTCGATACCATATCGGTCTCGTTCTAGTCCAAATTTTAACGCTTAGGTTCGCGTAGGTAACGTGTTCCTAAGGCGGGCAAGAAGGAAACGGTGATGAAATCCGAGTCCTTATCTTGATTTGGCCAGGTCTTGCCCTTTACTAGAAAATTAAATCCGATTTCAGGTCCTCAACATATAAGCATACAAAACCATCCAAGGGAAGATGAAATTTTTATTATCAAGTCTTCGATTTTGGGTCGTAGCAACTCTTAGTTGTGGGTGAGATCAGCTAAGGGAATCAAGTGCGCAGTATCCTGCTGGTATCAGAGGCGTAGGGAGTACAACTGTACCTTGTATCAGTGGGAGACTGATTGGGGTTCAACTACAGTCCAGTCCGAAGTTAGCTTGGATTAGGCTAGTGTCTGTAGTGGCTTAATACAGTGTGTGTTCAATCTGGACTAGGTCCCGGGGTTTTTATGCATTTGCGGTTTCCTCGTTAACAAAATTTCTGGTGACTAAGTTCTTTCTATTTTCGCATTATATTGTTTTATCTTTATATTTGAAATAATAAAGGTTGTGCATTTAGATCATCAATTAGAATAATCCAACATTTAACTATTGATTGTCATTGATTGATCCTTGGATATTGGTCTTTGGTACCGTCCAAGTTATTCCTTTTATTTGATTAGAACTCGTAGTTCCTGCTTGAGTAAATCAAATCAAGAGAGAGATATAAGCTCGTTGATATACTTTTAATTGATTGAGTCTTGTTGATTCTCTTAAAAGTATATTTGAGTTTGTCCATACAATGTGCTAAGAGAAATATTGGGTGGTGTTGTTAGACCCCCGCTTTTTCAATTGGTATCAGAGCAGGCAAACACGTTCAAGACCTCAAAAGTCTGTGTTTGTAGCGATCTGACTCTATGGACAGAGGTGCTATCTCTATTAACGTACCACCAGTCTTCGATGGCTCTAATTAATTATGGTGGAAAATTGCTATGCGAGCTTTTCTTCAAGCGCGTTATTTTCAATCGTGGGTATATGTTCTTAATGGCTATGATGCTCCCGTTGTGGAGTTGGAAATGTAAACATTCCCAAGAATATTGGTGAACATAATTATGCCGAGATACTTGATGCAAAGAAAAACTACGACGGTTTGAATGCCATCATACATGCCCTTACCCCAAATCTTCAGCACCATGTGTCAAATTGCACTAGGTCTAAAGATGCTTGGGATATCTTAGAAACCGTATTTGAAGGTAACTATAGTGAAAAGGAAGCTAGGCTTCAAAACCATAATTCCGATTGGGAGAACCTTCGTATGGCAGATGAAGATATATTTGATGAGTTTAATCACAAAGTGTCTGAAATTTTTAATGCATCTCTTGCATTGGGTAAGACTATTCCTGAAAAGGACATTGTGATGAAAATTCTCAGATCGCTTCCAACTAGATACCAGTCTAAGAAGCATGCCATCGTTGAGGGAAATAACCTTGATAATCTTTCCAGAAATACATTGGTTGGAAATCTAAAGATCTTTGATCATGAGAATACATCCAAAATCGGAAAGATGTTGCCTTTAAAGCACAGAAGAACACTAAGTTACTTGATAAAAGTAAAATTGTTTATGTCTATGAGGATGATCAGTCTGAAGGTGATTTTTCGGATGAAGATCTTGGTAAATCAGTCTTCTTGATTACAAGACAGTTTAGGGATCTTCTATTGAAGAGAAGTAAACGGTTTTCAAGAGACAAACCTAGGTCGTCATATAAACCTCACAATCGTGTCCCTCCTAAAAACAGGGATGCTGATGAGGATATGCCACAATGCTTTAAGTGCAAAGGTTTTGTTCATTTTGCAAACGAGTGCCCAAATCGTAGAAAATACACCGGGAATAAATGTCTTGATGTAACACTTGATGAGATCTATGATTCTGATGAAGATAGGAAATCAACTGTTGGTCTTCTATGTGAAAACATTAATTTTGATAATTATAGTAGTACATATATCAACCTTGATGGTTTCGGTGAATAAGAGAATCCAATCAAGCTGGAAGAATCAATTGACCCATCCTTTGGAAACTCTGGTTGTAATGTTTCAGGATCTACTACGTGTCTGGTTGCTTTCACACCACAGATGCCTGACGACTATCCAATTTGACGTGCTCATTTTTTCTCAGAAGGGTCATGAACTATCAAGATGTTACAAGTACAAACATCAAGTAAGGTACGCCAACAAACTTCAACAAAGATCAAATCGATTGGCAAGGAAGCTTAAATTTGCTCAGAAGACTGCTGAGGTATGTAGGATTTTATCTTCGTCTAAGAAGTTGGTTTCCAAATACAAAATAACACCATTAGAGAAGAAGGTATGGTCAAATCGCTTTGATAGACAGAAGTCTGAGGATTCCTTTCAAGAGGAAAATGGTGGAAAAATTTTTGTTCACCACAACACAAATTAATTGTGTGAAAAATTGTTTGGTAAATCTTGTCTCATGTGCCTGATCAAAAATAAATAAGATTGTGTACCACTCAGGCTTTAGGAAAAGTTTTTTCTTAGGTTTGTTTTTGCTGTCAATCAAATAAAGTAAAGGGTTATTATCGATAATTCTACTCTTTATAGGGTTTAGAATTGGGCGTCCACGAACATGTTTAAAGGTTGCCAACCCTACATTCCTTTTTCCTCTATGATATCTTTTATATTTTAAGACTGCTTAATGAGATTGTGAATTCCACTCACAAAAAACCAGTTGTTTATAACTGTTCTCTAAGTATCATATATTTGGATAAAAATATGTCAATATGATTGTTAATCCATCAATCAAGGAAAAAGAGAAATCTCTAGTAACTCATTCCTTGAAAAGAAAGAGGAGGAATACACGAAAGCCAAGGGCTGTCCCTTCTAACTCTCAGAAGTTTTCCGATGTTCTTGATGAGTTGAAGGAAGTAAGAAAGGAGATTAGTGAAATAAGGATTGAGTTTTAAGATCTTTGGAAATTCAGAAGGCCCTGGTTCGACATCATCAGCCAAGACGGTTTGTTGGTATTGACTCCTTCCTCCACGAACCTTATATTCCAATGGCTGTTGACGACAAGGAGTTCGGGAATGATAAGGAATTTCTCAAAGATATTGTTTCCTAGTATGTCTTCTTTTTGGTTTAGTTAGAAAAATAACTAGTGCTTGAATAACAATGATTGTGACTGCACATAGCTATTATATTTATCATGTTCTTGTTCTTTTTTAGGTTTATTGGTATTAAATTCTAAAAATATTTGGAGGGTGATGGTTTGTAGTATTTAATCTTTATGATTTGTTATTTTTTAATTTGTTATGGGATATTGGTGTTTACGTCCGTGAACTATGTTGTCCCATATTTTGTCAAAAGTAAAGTCGTTCATGATCGGTATTCATGTATTGATTTAAAGATGAATAGACTTTTGACATATCCAAAAGTTAATCCCATATTATCAATTCTTTGATGGAAGATAGGTTAAAATCTTTTGCGTTCAAGGATTATGTCTATTAAAAATCGTTATGCAAATAGTGATGGAAGATAGAATGAATCCTTGTGTATTCCACAGTATTGATCTTCACTGATCCATATTTTATGTAATACTGTGAGGCTCCGTAATGTGTCTTATGTTGAGAACGATACAACCAAGTTGATTATTTTTGATTAGATTTGTTGGTTGTTCCGTAAGGTACTTTATGTTGAGCATTCTTGAACTAAATTAATCATCTTGTTTGGTTATTTAATTATTGATTCATAAGTCTTTTTATGTCGAGCAAAATAAATGACAATTAAATTGATTACTTTTGTAATTAGTTTGATTGTTTATTCCAATTATATTAATTATGGGTTCTCTTGTAATTAATCTAGTTGAGTATTTTCCTACTCCGTAAGATACCTCTTATGTTGAGTATATGAACGACTATACTATTAGTTTTCTGATGGGTATGTTAGTCGTATGCTCTGTAAGTTATCTTATGTCGAGCATAATCAATTAAGTTGATCACTTTTGTGTTTAATTTGATTGCGTATTCCGATTAAATTAATCATGGGTTTACTTATGATTAATTTGATTAAGTTTTTGGATATAGAAAATCATTCTCATGGTTTTTGGTGTCCAATAAAAATCCTTCTTTTCTTTTGAAATTAAGGTCGCTCTTGTTGTTCACTTGGGAATGACATCTAATGAGGGAGAGTACTTTTGAACTTGTGCTTAATGGTCATATCTTGAGGGGTGTGCTGCTGTGGAATTTTAAAAGGGTTATCTTGTATCTTTTAAACTCCTTGATGAATGCAATTAGCTTCGGCTATATGATTGCATCTAAATTAGATGGTATGTATTTTTTCTTTTAGTCATGAAATGTCTCTTACGGAAATTTCATTATGATCCCGTTCTTGTACCTTTGCCAATTTTATTGACAAAAAGGGGGAGAATTAATATGTAGTTCACACTACAAGTATATATGGTTTTCGGATCATTGTGTAAGGAGGAGTGGCTTCCATGTGATATGGAGTATTGACTAAGGAGGAGTGATACATATCACCATAGTATTATTGTTGAAGTTGTTATACAATTGGACTTTGACACTGTGTAATAATAATATGACAATGTATAACAATGATCGATACCGATGCTTTCTCATTGTTATATCTACGGATCTTCAACAACGGTGATGCTAAACTTACAACCTTTGGGATCATTGGAGTACTTTGAAGTGACGAAGATTTCGAGGAATGTTGAAGATTATACATGTGGAATAGGATCTACTAAAGTTTCTTTATCTTTTTTGTATTCCATATGTATTGATAGTTTTGTCACTAAAATTGACAAAGAGGGAGATTGTTAGAGCATTGCTCGATCGAACTCGCATGCGTTGCTATCTCAAGCATGTTTGTCAATGTTAGTGATCAAGACTATAAGTCTTGATTTCTAGTCTACTATAGCTAAGTCTCGGACTAGGATAGAAAGTGTTGTTGAGCTCAAGGACTTCATGGCGATTCATCATACAAGAAGAAGAACTACTCAAGGAACCGGTGGAACTTCTCGACAAAAAGGTATGTGAAGACTTGAACTTATCTGTCACTCAAAAGTCTATATACTCTATCTCCTACTTCTTGAGACAAAAAGTCGTATTTTATATGTATACTTAGATTATACACATTTGGTATTTCGAGCCGAGTATACCTCGCCAATCTATATCTCGAAATATGTGTTGGTAAGCGTTTCGCTTCAACCATGTTTATCTTTACCTAATGACGAAATTCATGATATGTTTCAATCACTTTGAAAATTGCTTTGACGAGAAATGGTGTAACAACTATATAACGTCCTCTAAGAATGTTTCAATGGTTGGGATGAAAGTTTAGATTACATAATGAACGATGGACATAAGTATTGTTGTGGAAACACATATGTGCATAAGTCCTATTCCTTGAACCAAAGTTTGCGAACTTTGTTGATCAAGAGAAACCAGAAGAATGGCTTGTTGCAAAGTCCGCGAACTCAGTCCGCGAACTTCCAAACTTCTCATCCCGAGAAATTATGCTGGATTTGACAAACTTGTTACGTGAGTACCAGTCCGCGAACCCAGTCCGCGAACCGGCGGAAAGTCTTTACCGAGATTTTCTGCTGGAGTTTGTAAACTCTGTCGGGTTGCTTAAGTCCGCGAACCTAGTGTGAGAACTTAAGAAGGTTATATATCTGAAGATGATTTCTGAACTTAAACTTATAAAGACTAAGGAATGAAAATTGAAAACCGTGGCTATAAAGTTAATGAACCGATTCAAGTGAATCAAATCATCTTTGCTTCAATTGTGTCTTGTGTAGTACATTATATTTCCTTTCAATTGAACAACTCTCTAACTAGTTGATATACTTTTAGTAGATTGAGTCTTGTTGATTCTCTTAAAAGTATATTCGAGTTTGTCCATACATATTGCTAAGCGAAATATTGGGTGGTGTTGTTAGACCCCCGCTTTTTCAATAGTCTCTGATGATATTGTTATCATCTTTGTTTATTTGCCAGCTTAATTTAGAATTAGGTCTAAACTATAATCTTTACAAGTCTGAGTTGAACGAATGTTTACTAACACTTCACAATATCTGTTAAAATCACATCATCTATCCTAGCTCAAATAATAACATGGGTCATTTTATCCAAGTAGATGTGGATTCGCTTCCACACGATGCATTTTAAGTTACTTGCAATAAAAATTTATAAATTTTGAGTGAAAAACTGTGTTTTTCCCCTTTGAGGTTTTCAATGAACTTTTTTCACCGTGTTTGAGTGATTTTTTCTATTGCTCGTATATTTTTGTAAGAAATTATTTTTTCCACCTTTGAATTTCTTGTGAAATGTTCATTTATTCACCCGTGTTTTGAGTAAAAATATGAGGTTTCACCATAGATAGTTTTTGAGAAACATTCTTCTTTCAGGTATATATGTATTCTTGAAGTCACTTATATTTTGAGTTAAAAATTATATTTTCATCATTGAATGTGGCATCAAGTAAATTTTTGCACCTTTCATGTTAAACTTTTTAGGATCTGAAACATTCATGTTTTACGTTAAAATCTAGTTTTTCACCCATTTTCTATATGTATATGTTTTTCATTTGTCTTTGGAGTGAAAGATTAGGTTTTTTCAAAAATTTTGTTTTAACTTTATTATGGTTGTGGAGCAAGATAATTCCGATGAATAACTTTTTTTTACTTGTTTTTTTGTATGAAAAGTTAGTTTATTATAGTAATTACTGACTTTATAAAACTATGAAAAATAAATATATTTTTATTGAGAATTTGTTATTTCACTTAGGTTATGGATGAAAGATTCGGTTTAGAATATTTGCAGCGAAAAAAATATGTGAAAAGAGTAAAAGAGGAACTCAGTTTTGTGCATACAACATTTTCATTTGATTAGTTAAACTGTTAATGGTTGGTCCCACTGGGCGATCCCATGGTTACTGAAGTTGATGTTAATCGGTCAGAGCAGGTTGTGACTGGTGGTGATGAAGGTGCGAGTGATTGGGTTCGTCCAAGAGGTCCAGAATTTCATGACGAGCTCAAGATGGAAATATTGTCAAGGTTGCCTCTCCGATCGCGTTACTGATTTATAGCTAACAAGAACTTGTAAAGGAAGACAAATAAAGAGTACGTTTATTTCAAAAAGATGTGCGAAACCAATGAGCGTCAGGTGCTGGTTTACATCCTACATCCTTTAGGTAATTACCACAACCTTGTTGTTCTTAAAACATATAAGAACTTGGGCTAGTAGGATTCGTCCTTGTAATTGGATTTATGATACATAATTGAATAAGTACTTTTATTAGATCTCCCGTTGATAGACTAGATCAGATATAAGTTGATCGGCTGCTGCAACAGATTCATGTTTTTTTTTTGGTTGTTACAACAATAAATTTGGGTCACTGATAATGTTCAATTTTGTAACCCACGAGTATAAAGTTCTTCCAATGTTTCTTGAAGAAGATATATTCCTAGCTTTAGGGTTTGCTCACATTGCTGCCAAAAGCCAATACAAATTGGTGAGAATTTTCAAGGTTGACGGAAACCCAGCAGTTGGAGTTTCTATATACACCATTGGTACCAACAAAGGATGGTTGCCCAGGGGTATGTTTAACGACATTCCATAATTTCGGCCTCACGATCACACTGGTGTCCATTGTGTTTTTCCCCTTTAGGATTTTCTATGAACTTTTCACCGTGTTTGAGTGATTTTTTCTATCTCTCGTATGTTTTTATGAAAAGTTATTTTTTCATCTTTGAATTTATTTTGAAATGTTCCTTTATTCTCCCGTGTTTTGAGTAAAAATTTGAAGCTTCACCATTGATAATTTTTAGAAACATTCTTCTTTAAGGTATGTATGCTTGAAGTCACTTATATTTTTGAGTTAAAACTTATGTTTCATTATTGAATTTGGTGGCAGAAAGAAATTCAAATCCTTTTTTTTCTCCTCGATTTCTCACATGTATGTTGATTGCATTTTTTCGTACCTTTTATGTTGAACTTTTTTTTATGTTACAATTTAGTTTCTCACCATTTTCTATATGTATAAGTTTTTCATTTATCTTTAAAGTGAAAGATTAGATTTTTTTACAAAATATGTTTAACTTTATTATGGTTACTAGAAATACCCCAAGCCGTAACGGCACAACATGAGGCTAACATAGAGCTAGCTCTAGTAAATATCTAATAAAAACATATAGAAAAAGAGTAATTCAACATGTATCTAATTAACGATTATATTTAATTAGGTTTCAAAATCTTGTTAGACTGAATTCCATATATAAAAACTTATGAACATGGAAGTTTTAAAAAAATTTTAAATTTAGTTTAAAGTGTAGTTGATTTGAGAATAATTACTGAAATTAAATCTTGATAGTAAAATTGTTTAATCCTGTTACATTATTTTATTTTTGACGACCTAAACCAAAACAACATAAGCTCGATCAAACTTGGATTAATATACAATATCTTTGAGATTGTATCATAAATCCATTTAACAACCCTTTGCATTTTAATACCAATTCATTTTACTAAATCAAAAAAATGTAAATAGTTGTTATGATTTTACTAAACCGATGATCATTCTTTGATGGACGAAATCTAGATTTCTCCGTTGTGGTATTAAACTAAGAGAGAATAGAGCCCTCTCTCATGGAGCAATGACCCGAACTTTAATATCAATTTCTTAGGGACGATGCCGTGCATGGTATCTCTCTGTGTATGATGCAAAGATTGATTAGAATGCATGACTAATATTATTAAAAAAAAACAATAGTTTGATTCGGATCGAAAAAACAATGTACTTGCATTTTCATTAACCATTAGTAAATCCAAAGTAGTGCCTTCGTTGGTCTCCATGAAATCGACCTCTTCCCATTTTCTTGCAACACGAAACTTGAGTACTGCAAGTTTTTTTCATCGCAATCATGCATTCTCGAAAAGGAAGAAAATACGTTTTGGACAACGGTTTTCGTGGGGCTGCAACTAATCATGTTTGACATGTTGATATTCTTACATTAAAAATTCACCAAAAAATAAGTTAGGAATGAGTGAATGAGTTGGAAATGTGTTAATTAGCAAATGGGTGTGGTTGAAGAAATGCATTCCTCTATTTATACACATAATATTTTTCAGTCACGAAATATTATGCGTGAATCATAAAGGAGCCGTTTCGTTGTATAGTACATACGTTTTTATATTATTTATGGATAAGTATTTCTCGGCTCCGGTGTTGTGAATGAATAACAGATAATCTAGCAAATCAAATAAAGAATGGATAAATGGTGATTAACACCTTCTGAATCGAAGATCCATACATAAATCTGTGCAAATGTGCGCAGCCAAATAATCACTGTTTCATTAAGTTTCAGATAGATCGAACATATGGTTTTCTTACAGATTAAATACCAATGATTAACCCTACTAAACACACAATGGATGGACAACATCTGTCGCCTATCTAACGGACCCAACTTCACCAATAACTAACAACTGAAAATACTAAAGGAACCTAACTAAATACTTAGAGCAGCCACTGAGTTACATGTCACACCTTGACATTGCCTCCCCCAGAACACCATCCTTATCCTCAAGGATAAATTTCGGGTAATGAGCCTTTATGTGAGATAGGTCCTCCCATGTAGCATTTTCAGGTGATGAATTAGTACATTGGAGTAGTATTTGTCACACCGACATGCGGCCCTGAAGAATGGTTCTGGTGCAAAGTATCTTCTCAGGTAACATCAGAATCTGACCTTCATGATCAACCATTGGAAAATCTGGAGATGGAGTGTGTTTGAGGCCAATGTGTTTCTTCAATTGAGAAACATGAAAGACTGGATGAATACGCGCATGAGAGGGCAGCTGCAACTTGTAAGATACTTTACCAACTTTATTAATAACTGGGAAAGGACCATAGAATTTAGCAGAGAGCTTAAAGTTCTTCCTGAGAGACACAGATGCTTGGCGATATGGTTGTAGCTTAAGATATACAAATCCCCCACTTCAAAGCTTCTATCTTTGCGGGACTTGTCAGCATAGAGTTTCATTCTCTCTTGAGCTAAGTGAAGTGATTCTTTGGGAAGGTCAAGCAGAGAGTTTTTATCTTTCAAATAAGTTTCAACAGCTTCTACTGAAGTGGTTGCAGTAGTAGGGAAAGCTAAGTGAGGAGGAACAATACCCGTAAAGTGCTTGAAATGGAGACATTTTCAGACTAGTGTGAAAGCTTGAATTGTACCACCATTCATCCAAAGCTATCCATTGGCTCCATTTTCCAGGTTTATGACCTGTTAAGCATCTCAAATAAGTTTCCAAGCACCCATTCACCCTTTCAGTTTGGCCATCTGTTTGAGAGTGATATGGTGTGCTTAAATTAAGGTTTGTACCCAAAGCTCTAAACAATTCCTGCCAAAAATTGATGGTGAAGACTTTGTCCCTATCCGAGACAATTGATGATGGCAATCCATGCAATTTGAAAACCTGAGATAGAAATGCCTGAGCAACTGAGGTTGCTGCGTATGGATGCTGGAGAGCCAAGAAATGTGCATACTTGGTTAGTCTGTCAACAATGACAAGGATAACACTCTTCTTGTTGCTGACAGGTAGGCCTTCGATGAAATACATTGTAATATGTTTCCATGCTTGATCAAGAACATTGGTGGTGTCACTTTTGTTTATTTGGAAAATATCACAATGAGAGACAAAAAACACAATATCATTATGCATTCCTTTCTAGTAGAAGTGGCTCATTTCTCTCACATGGGTGGCTTGAATGCCAGAATTCCCTCCAATGGCTGAATCATGTAGAGAAGATAATAGTGTTTGTCTCACATTACCTCCAGTTCCAATGTAAAGTTTGTGTTTATACCTTAAAACTCCTTCCTTGTAGGTAAAGTTTGGAATACTAAGAGGATTCAGAAGAAGTGAAGAAATAATATCTTGAGCTTGAGTGTCATTTTCATAACTACTTGTAACTTCAACAACCCAATTTGGTGTTGATAATAACAAGGAATTACAAGAAGCAGCATCCAATGGTCTTCTGGAGAGAGCATCTGCAACCACATTGTCAGATCCTTTCTTATACTGAATATTTATAGTCAAAGCCAAGTAGTTTGATCAACAATTTCTGCTGGAATGAAGTGGTAAGTTTCTGCTCCATAAAGTATTTTAGGCTTTTGTGATCTGTCTTAATTGTGAATTTGGTTCCTTGCAGATATTGTCTCCAACTTTGAACAACCATGACTATAGCAAGATATTCCTTTTCATAAGTAGACAAAGCTGAAGCTCTTGGACCCAAAGGTTTGCTATAGTGAGCAATTGGTCTTCCCTCTTGTAATAAACTGCACAAATGCAAGAATCACTAGCATCACTTCAACCACAAATTTCTTAGTGAAATCAGGGAGTGCCAAGACAGGAGTATTGCTCATTGCAGTCTTGAGGTTCTCAAAGGCAATAGTAGCAGCATTGATCCAATGGAATGCATTCTTCTTAAGTAGATCAATGAGAGGTTTGCTGATGGAGATGTATCTGTGAACAAATTTCCTGTGAGGCCAAGGAACCATCTAAGATCTTTAATAGACTTGGGAAGTGGCAAATTCTTCATGCATTCAATCTTGGAAGGATCAACACTGACTCCTTTAGCTGTGATGCTATGACCCAAATAGTCTAGAGAAGATTTTCCAAAGCTGCATTTAGACATCTTAGCAAATAGTTGGTGTTGTGTGAGTAAGGAGAAGACAATCTTTAGATGTTCCAAGTGTTCCTCCATGTTATGGCTGTAAATAAGGATATCATCAAAGAAAACTAAGACAAATTTCCTCAAGAATGGCTTGAAAATATCATTCATCAAAGCCTGAAATGTTGCAGGTGCATTTGTAAGGCCAAATGGCATCACTTTAAACTCATAGTGACCCTGATGAGTTCTAAATGTTGTTTTGAAGATGTCCAAGTCATGAATTCTAATTTGATGATAGCCATGTATATTGGAGAAAATAGCATATCCACACAGCTCATCCAATAATTCATCTACAATATGAATTGGGAATTTATCTTTGATGGTGATGCTATTTAGCTTCCTATAGTCTACACAAAACCTCCAAGTGTTATCTTTCTTTTTGACCAAAAGAATTGGAGATGCAAATGTACTATGACTTGGATGATTAACACCAGAATGGAGCATATCTCTCACTATCTGTTCTACTGCATCTTTTTGAATATAGGGACATTTGTAAGATCTGAGATTAACAGGTGTTGAATTTGGTTGAAGAGGAATTGTGTGGTCTAAATTTCTCTTTGGAGGTAACTCAGTAGGTTCCTGAAAGATATCTTGAAATTCACTGAGTAAAGGAAGTAGGATATCAGGTGTTGATGGTGTAGGAGAAGAAGACATAGAAAACAAAGTACCCACCAATCCATGTGAAGTAGCATAATTTTTTTTTGTGATGGCTGCACTACTCATTTGAAGTAAGGAGGCTTTTGGAACAATACCTTGTAAAGTAATTTTCTGATTGTTGAGCTTGAAAACATACAGAGCTTTGAAAATTTAAACACTACATTACCCAAAGTCTTGAGCCAATCTGCACCAAGGACAATGTCACAGCCTCCTAGTGGTAGAGTTCTCAAGTTCTCCTTAAACTGATGCCATTGCATACTCCAGTGTAAGTTAGAATAAATGCCAATGCTGACTGTTCTGTCCCCATTAGCCACAGTGACCATCATTGGTTTGGTTGCTTCAATGTTGCAGTTCAATGAGTTGGCCAAAGCAGAATCAATAAAGCTGGTGGTGCTCTCAGTATCAATGAGTATAAAAACCTTCTTATTGTTTATTAGACCAGGAATTTTAATTCTCTCCAGTTGCATTGCATGTTAGTGCATGCAGAGAAATCTCAACATCAGATTGCACTGGAGATTCTTGTGCTTCCTCATATACATCTTCCTCATCTTCAGTGTCTTGAGGTGCAGCAGTATCCATATGCAGCATGTAGACTTTTTGTATCCCTTTACAAAAATGGAATGGTGTGTAAACAGTGTCACAATTATAGCACAACCCTTGAGCTATTATCTTGTCCATTTCCTCCTGAGAGAGTCTTTTGACAATGAGGTTTTGAGGATTGGTCTTTGGTGGAGGCTGAAACAAGGATTTTGGGGTTGCTGGGAGAGACTTAGGTGATGTAAGAATTGGTTTAGGTGACACTCGTGCAGAAGAGTAGTGTCTGGTGGAGGAAAAATTTGGTGAGAACGACTTGGTGAATGACTTAGGAGCTGTATTGGTCAATTGTAGTTTTTGCTCTTGTAATCTAGCCAGATTGAAAACATCAGCTAAAGTCTGTGGATGAAACATTGAGACCGACTTTCCTATTTCATTTTTGAGGCCACTCAGAAGGCTCATAACAAAATATGTTTCAGTGAGAGATGGGTTCATATCAAGCATTAATGCTTTCAGGGATCCAAAGTCTTCATAATAATCATCCACTGTGGTGGTCTGAACTAGTTATTAAAACTACCCACAAAATTTTCATCCACAGGGTTTTCAAATCTAGCACATATACTCTTAGATAAATCATTCCAAGTAATTCTATGTCGATTAACTTGAAAATTTAAAAACCACTTCTCAGCTTTACTTTCAAGGTAGATTGCAGCTATATCCACCTTTTTGTGTTCTTCAATGTCATGTAATTGAAAGTATCGCTCAGCTTTTTGGATCCAACCACGAGGATTTGCACCATCAAATCGAGGAAAATCGATCTTAGGAAAACGATTAGGAGGGATGTATTGACGATGATGAGAAAAACTATGGTCCTCCATATCATGACCATGAGATCCAGAAGCATCTTCATTAAGTGGTTGATATTGAGTATTGTGAGGCCGACTGAACAATCTCCACTTGATTTCAATTGTTCTCTTGTAATGTGCTGTTAAGATTGGTTGCTAGAGAATCTAACTTAGTAGTGAGTTCAGAGGAGAGGGTATTGAAATATGCTTGAAGCTGAGATTGAGAAGCTTTTAATTGGGTTACTTCTTCTTCTTCAACAACTTTAAGAGTCATTGTGAGATTTTTTTTTTTTGGTGGATTCGAACTGCTCTGAATACCAATTGTTGTGAATGAACAACAAATAATCTAGAAAATAAAATAAAGAATGGATAAATGGTGATTAACACCTTCTGAATCAAAGATCTAGACCTAAATCTGTGCAAATGTGCGCAGCCAAATAGTCACTGTTTCATTAAGTTTCGGATAGATCGAACTTAGGGTTTTCTTACAGATTAAATACCAATGGTTAACCCTACTAAACACACAATGGATGAACAACATGTGTCTCATATCCAACGGACCCAGCTTCACCAATAACTAACAACTGAAAATACTAAAGACACCTAACTAAATACTTAAAGCAACCACTGAGTTACATGTCACACTGTGACATCCGGATCCCCTGTCCCCTCATTCGGTGTGCCCATATGTCCCTTCAGTAAGACGTCGCCAAGTGGCATTGATTTCCTTCCAGTATAATTACATTTAGATGATTTATTAAATTTGGGAAACAAAAAATAAAATTGTCAATAGTTACCTTTTATGGCATGAAGTCATTTCCGAACCAAAATCCAAACTTAGTCTTTTCTTCTTTTTTCCCTATTGATGTCCATCCTTCTCTAAAATCTTTTATGAAGGTTCCACCTATTTTCCACCTACACTTTTCCTGTTTGCAACCCTCATTAATTTCCACCCTCACTTATCCTATTTACACCTCATATATATTTTCATATATCCTAAACACTACTACTTCTTTGACTTTTTATTTACACCCAATAATAAAACAACCCAAATAACTTTTTTTTTTAATTTAAAAAACCCTAAATTACATCACCGGAAGTCGGCACCTTCTTTTTCGATCACTACTTTTACTCGTATTTTCTTTAATTTTTTCTTCTAAATTTGATTTTATATAAAAAAGATGCCTAAAAAAAGAGTAGGGATTGTTCAACCGAAACTAAACCTAATTACAATATTTGAGTGTGCGATTGTATAGGATAAAAAATCACGTTTAAATTTTTTTTTTTTTGTTCTTGTGATAAAGAACCAGTCGTCCACTTTGGGTCGACTTGATTTTGAATGGAATTTTCAAAAACTAAAATCGGATTTCTTAGTACGTCTGTTACCTTTAATTTGATCATTGGTACCTGATACAATCACAAGCGGTAAAGCATATGTTTATGCAAAATCGAAATCTAAAAAGCAAAAACAGATTCGTTTTTGTTCAATTGCATATAGTGTGCAATACTGCAATGGCTCAAATGCACAAACCGAATCTTGAATTTTCGCATTAAAATAATAAAGAATAGGTAACAAGATCCAGCCTGATTTTTTTTTGAAGGAAATATAAATTAATTTTTATTAATCCTCAAAAGAGTTGAGACGTTTCATAATACAAAAAGGAGATTCATCAAATGACCACTATCTGTTTTGAAAGTTTAAGATTGGAAATTGAACTAAATCATGAGCAATTGAATTTGCGTCTCTAGGAACTGCAGTGAAACTAATATCACTAAAATCCTTGACGCGATCACGAATAGAGAGAACAATGGAACGAATTCTCCACGGAATGTCGTTCGTATTCCCTGTAATAGCTTTTGGGATATCCTCAGCATCCCCTTCGATAATGATTCTGGAACCTTGGATTCTTCTTGATAATTGAGTACCAAGGACATATGATTTTGCCTATGCCACCATTTATGATAAAGAGTCAAAGCAGATAGCTCCACTTCCCAAATGCCTACCCAAAGAGTCTGTTGCGACAGCTGCTGCCGCGCCTTTTCCATCTGAGTAAACTGCATCAACGTTAATTTTGATGTGAAATTGAGGAGGAGCTTGCCAATGAGACACATTCTGCCTTTGTAATGGAATTGAAGAACAATAATTCAGTGCATGATGTAAATCAAAACTCTTAAAGTCTTGTAGGGCTTTATGAATGCAGAGAGGAACTGATGGTTGCACATTGTTGAAGATTTTGTCGTTTCTAGTTTTCCATATGTTCCACAATATGCATGAACCTAGGTTTATCATAACTCCTTGATCATATTGTTCCAACCAATGTTGAATGATCTCCATCTGCATATATCCTTCGGAAATATCAATTTGTAAGGGACTTGCTTGAAAGACTGCCCTTGAGAATTGACAAGAGAATAGCAGGTGATGCACTGTTTCCTCTCCAGAGTTACAAAGCACGCATACATTCTGAATATGCATATTAAACTTTGATAAGTTTCCATAGACTGCCAACCCATTATGTAAGACCTTCCAGACAAAAGTATGAATCTTTGGCATCGTTTTCATGTTTTTCCAAAATTGCTTCCATGGAAAAGATGAAATTGTAGATGTTGTTGCCACATTATCTACCAGCACCTTGTAACAGGATTTAGCCGTAAAGACTCCAGACTTTGTTTTCAATCAAACAAGTTTATCTTCAATTAAATCATCTTGCGGGATATATATGTTAGCAATTGTTTCCACCTGATCTGTCGGAAACATCTGTGAATATAACTCAAAATTCCAGATTTTCTGCCCTTGAATAAACAAGTCTGAAACAACTTCCACATCAATAGTTATCTGATTTAATCTAGTTGGTATGAATCCCGGGATATTTGGAACCCACAGATCTTTCCAAATATTAATTGAATTACCTGAGCCAATGAACCAGCAATAATTATTAGAAAAAATTTCTTTTATCGACATCATATCCTTCCATGTCTTAGAATCTCCCAGTTTGGTTCACAATCCCAGAACGAAACTGAATGAAGATATTTAGCCTTATACATTTTCACCCAAGCAGCATCCGGAGTCGTCAAGAATCTCCAAACTAATTTAGAGACTAAAGAAATATTCACTTGTTCCATGTTTCTCAAACCAAGACCTCCATCTTCCTTTGCTCTTGCCATTTTATCCCAATTGATGAAGTGTCATTTTCTTGTGTAAGTATCATGTCCCCACCAGAAAGCACGTTGAATATGAGAAATGTGATTGATCACACCTTTTGGCAGCTTACTGATACCCATTGGATAGATGGGAATGGCTGAAAGGACATTTTTGGATAGAACTGTTCTTCCTGTCGAATTAACAAAGAAAGATCTATAGCCTGCAAATTTACTATCAAACTTTGAGATCAAAGGTTCATGAGTTTCAATGTTGTAGTCGGACTTCAGTGGATATGATCCCAAATATTTCTCACTTACTTCCATTTCTCTTACTCCAAATTTTTGTATGGTTCTCCCTTTATGAAAACTAGAACAACCAGTATTGAAATGAATTGAAGATTTGGAGTAGTTTCTGATCTGACCTGAGAATGAAGCGTAAGTATCTAAAATTTTCTTCAGTTGATCTCCATTAAACTCCGAGTTTTTCACAAAGAAGTACAAGTCATCATCAAACATGAGATGACTGATAGAAGGTCCTCCGTTGTTGAAATGGTACCCACTGTATAGATTCAAATCTTCGAATTTTTCCATAAGCAAAGATAAACCTTGGGAGCGGACACCCTTGCCGCAGTCCTCTTCCACTCTTAAATTTCCCATAATGAGCACCATTCAAAATAATAGAAAAAGCCGAAGAAGTGACACAGTTCATTATCAGGTCATGTGAATGAGCATGAATACTCATTTGATGAAGCATGAAGCTAAGAAAGGACCAAGAAACTCGATCACACGCCTTTGACATATCTAGTTTTAAAGCAAAATATTCATATTTTAAAGCTGGAAAAAACGGACCAATAGCCTATTTTCTAGGAAAATTAGCCTGATTTATCTATATTTTAGGAGATTTAGTCCACTTTTATTCAAATCTCCCAGACAATGCGGTTAAATTGGATTTACTAAAACTAATATTCCTAGAAAATAGGCTGCGAAAGACAATATTCACCAATTTAGCGTTTTATTTTTCATTTTTAGCAAAATGGCACAGTGAATAAATTGCAACACAATTATGGTTATTTTCATATTCAAAATTATAAAACCGGTTAGAAATTTTAAATTGTGTGTAAACTCGTATTTTTAAAAGTTTGATGTGTAAACACTAATATGAAAATTCGTATTTGTGTAAATACTTATTCCCTCGAAAATGAAGAAGGAAGAATATGCCAACTGTACGGCTCTTTCCTCCACAATTTAAGGTATTGCTTCCGAGGAGTGTGGTGTTGCTTTGGATGGGGAAGTGGGAAGCAGGGAATGAAGATTGTTTACTTCTTTGGTGATGGTAAAACCATTATCTTTAATACCTTCGTTTATATTTTTTCGGATGGATTGGTACTAATCTAAACAAGATTAAAGTGGTAGTGGCCACGGCTAATTTTGTATTCTTCTTCCAAGAACTAATCAACTGAGCTAATCATTTGTCACTTTGATCCAATGCACTAATTTTAACAGAAATCTAATTAACCTAGTGTTAACATCTTGTAATGGGCTTTTAATAAAAACGGATGTTCGTGGAGAAGAAGACGAGTTTTTTTTTTAGATAACTGGAAATTTTATTTAAATAGCAGGAGGAGCATTAAACTTCTCCAGAAAAGTGTCAATACAAATAGCAGAGTAATAACTTTCTTCTAAAGATTGTTTTTCACATCTTATTCTTTTTGAAACTCTATCCGCCAAAAGATTACTATCTCTTTTGACATGAGTGACTGACCAAAGACTAAAAGACGATAAGATAGATTTAATCCGTCTAATCATTTTCCTATTTTCCCAGCTGACATAAACTTTTTCTGTTGTGATGGATTTCACAACCGTTTTTGCATCAGCTGCAATGTGAATCTTTGAGATGTTTTTGTTTCGAATCCAGCTCAGAGCTTCCACTACAACCATGCACTCCCCTGTTTCTGGGTCTTTTACTCTAGCTGCATAGGATCCTTTGACGCCTGAGATTTTCCCTGCAAAATTATAGAGCACCATACCGGTGCCACAATCATTAGTACTATAGTCAAAAGATGCATCTACAAAGAGTGTAAGGGTAGTATCATCTCTAGCACTAGTGGTTTGACTGCCTGATTGTGTTGGTATGCTCTCAACTAAGTTATCTGTAGAAGCAGAAGTGAAGTTAAGTTGAGACATATGATAATTAATTCTAGCTACAGTGTTTTCAGGGTTTAGAGATTTATCCTAGAAGATGCAGTCACATCTCTTTTTCCAAATTATCCAACACCCAATCATTAGAAGAGATCTCCATTGTTGAGTTTCTTCAGCATTTGAATTCCTGACATCCACAAACCATGAAGTAATCCATTGTATGACACTTTGGCAGTTGGTTATGACTTGATCAATATTTATATTAAGCAGTCTCCATACATCTTTAGAGTGATTGCAGACAAGGAGGAGATGAAATAGTGACTCCTCTACTGAATTATAGATACTTCAGTGATGATCATCCAGATAGTTAAACTGAGCTAATCTTGTCCTTGTTGGAACTGCATTCTTGAGGCATTTCCAAATGAAAAGCTTCACTCTATGGAGTAATTGCATCTTCCAAAGAACCTTCCAAACATCTTTAGGAATTGTACAGATAGCTGCTTGATTAAATACTCTTCTCTCCATGAGTTCACTCTGTGGAGAAGAAGACAAGTTAGTTATAGTTAAATTTGATTTGACTTTTAAAAGTGGTAATTAGGGAAAAGTAGAATTAAAAAGCAGTATTACTTAGAAATTCTAATAAGAGTGGTAAATAGGAAAACTCTGGGTAAAAAATAGGAGGAATATTTATGAATGGGTAAGTTGCAGTAGATGAAAAATGACTAAAGACATTCATCTCACCAAATTTTTAGGCTATTAATATTCAATTTTTCACTTCTACGTAAAAAGATGGCAAAAGAAGAGATTTTCCCGTCTCTATGTTTTTCATAGAATTGTGATATAGAATTTTGGTTGTCCACAAGGGCAGAACAATAGCCTAGATTGGGCTGGCTTAAGCCACCCAAAGCCCACAAAAACCTTTTTTATTGACAACTTATTTATATTAGGCCAAATTTTAGTATGCTAATTTTAGGTTTAAACCAGCCTAGCCATGAGTATAAAATGGTCAAGCCAGGAGTTCCCAACATTTTTGGTTCCGCCACTGGTGTCGAAGTTATTTTGAAAAAATAGTGACTACCTCCACCTCCTTCTAATAGGTCTAACATATACGCTCATTGTTCTATTCGGATTTAAGGAGTATCTGCTTTGATTATAGATGTGAATCATCAATCAAATTAACATATATCAAAACTTGTATACAATCGATCTACTATGAACATTAGATTTGATAAAAAATCTAAAAATAGATAAGTGAGCTATTAAATTAGTTTGGATGACTATCTTTCTGATAGCAATGGATAAGAAAGCTACTATTGAAGAGCAATTGGAGAACCATATTACTAAAAGACTTATTAAATTAATTTTTAATTTCATATTTGTTTATTTTTTTTAGGTGCATGTTTCATTAATTAGAATATATAGAGGTTTGGTTTTGGTTCGGCAATGATTTTATGCCAGAAAAGGGAAAATCTCTTACGTTTCCTAAATTAACGAGATCATAAAATTGTGAGAATACATGGGAAAACAATTGGTACCACATGGCATCACATAATTGGAGGGACACGAAGACACACCCAACTAGGGGACAGATAATCCGAACATGATCGTGGGAGGATAATTAGGAGAGTAAATAGAAAAGAAAGTGAAATTATGGGTTAGTATTTCTCATGATGGTAGGAGGATAATTAGAGGAGTATATACAGGAATGAAATCAAGCGAAAAAAATTAGGTCAGTATTTTCAATCAAAAGAGGAAATCGGTGAGCTGCAATCCTTAACTATCTGTGCATGTCCTAAATATTAGCTCCACCTTGTAAGTTTGCTGGAGTAGAAACAAATCAAGTTTTTTTTTTTCTTTTAATAACGTTTCCTTTTGAGGTTCTCTTCTTTTAGAGAACTATTCATATTCTTATTATTCTTGTCACGATAAGGAGGATCAATATCGATCAACATTATTCTAACAAAACAATCTTCCATCTGTTGCAAAAAATGTAAATGTTTCTCATTTGTCCATAATCCGCCACACAAATCATGATGATCTTTCCTCTTTCCAGCTGCATCTCTATGTATCAATCTAGAGTGATCGAGCTCAGACGGTTATACATATTCCATTGTTTCTCTTTCCAGCTGCATCTCTATGTATCGATCTAGAGTAATCCATCTCAGACGGTCAGACCCTAATGAAGAGAAAAAATTCCGGAGAAAGTATAACAATTTTTTTAGGTGTTGTTGTTGAGAACTCGAGATAGTTTCTGAACAAATTTATATTCCCCAAGATATTTTTGTAACGTTTCTTTTTTGAGTTTAAATGCATGAGGATAGTACTTTTCTTCTAAAATTCTTTGTTCTTTGGGTTTTACATATTGTAACTCTAATGTTATTTGTATTCTTGCAGGTTAATGAAAGTTGACTTATTCGAATGCAATAAATACGTGAGGAAATTTTTGGTGAGTCATTTTTTGGTTATGTATTTGTTTTCGATTGTTCCATTTGTTCAATGAGTACAATGAAAATTATTTTTTGTATTTTTGAGTTTTTCCTTCTATACAATGAGTAGGGTAAAAATTATTTCTAGTATTTTTAAAAAGAATACGTTGTTTGTGTTTTGCAGAGTTTTGAAGACTGGAAAATTTGTTTTACTTAAACATATGGTTAAAAGTTATTGTAATATTTATGTTTTCGGTTTATTTTTGTAATGGAACCATTTAATAATTGTAACATTTAATTGAAGATGAACTAATTAAGAGGGTTAGAAGGGGGTTAAAAACACCACAACCGCTAGATGTCTTTGGTAGGGATGAGAATGGGATGGGCGGATCACATGTTTGTCTCTCAAAATAATGTTATCCGACTGTCCAAGGCTCAAAATCCCCTTTTGTTTTGTATTATAGATAGATGAAGTAAGATAATTCCAGCGAATAACTTTTTTTACTTGGATTTTTATGAAAAGTTAGTTTATCATCATAATTTTTGGCTTTATAAAATTATGAAAAACAAATACTATATATATTTTTATTGAAAATTTCTTATTTCACTTAGGTTATGGATGGAAGATTCGTTTTAGAATATTAGCAGCAGAAGGATGGACATCACTGGGGGGAAAAGAAGAAGAGATTAAGTTTGAATTTTGGTTATGAAATGACTTCACGCCATAAAAGGTAACTATTGACTATTTTATATTTTGTTTCCCATATTAATTAAATCATCTAACTGTAATTATATCGTAAGGAAATCAGTGCCATATGGCGACGTCTTATTGAAGGGACAATAAAGCATACCGAGAAATACTTAGGTTATGGATGAAAGATTCGTTTTAGAATAATTGCAGCGGAAAAATGTGATAAAAGAGGATTTTGTTATAGGACATGTGGTCCATGGATGTGCGGTCCATTAGAATACTATGGTATTCCCTTCCCTTGTATAAATAGAATGCTATACCTATGTAATATGGTTTCCTCTCTGGCTAATTGAAATGTTCTTCTTCTTCTTTTCTCTTTTCTCTCTTTCTTATTATTACTCCAAAACCTTATCAAGCACGAAGCTAAACCGCATAGCGAGATTGGTTAAAGTTTTTTTCTTTTTTCTACATGGATGATAAATACAAGTTGTTCAAAAAAAATGGTGCTCGGATTTACATCGTCGCAGTTATGGAATCATCGTCAAGCTAAGTATTTTTCTTCCTTTGGTTGTGGCAGATTTGATTTGATTTGATTTAATCTAATTTATTTGGAAAAGGAAATCTGCAATGTTAATGGGTGAAAGATGGGATGAAGGGAATCTGCTGATTTGTATTAACACCAAAGGAATTCTGTTGGTTTGATTTGTCGAGCTAAAGTTGGATTATGTTTTGATTCTTCCTCCTATTCCTTAGGATCGTAAGGTATATATCGACACAATTTTTTTTTATCTCTTTCAATCAGTCGAATGGGTTTGATGAGTTTTTTCCATCGTTTAATGTTAATGAATCTTGATTTGTGCAAGTCTGATTTTTTTCTTTTTTACCTTTCTTTCAATTAAATGATTGGTTTGTCAACCACTGACTATTTTTTTTTAATTTTTTTTATCTATAAAATCATCATGTTGTGTTTTTACTTCATTGTCATCCATGATATGTACGATGCCGTGTGGTTTGAGAATGTGAATATATAAATATCATGATTTGTTTGAAACATTTTGATTGGTTGATTTGGTTTAACTTATTGGGCATAGTAGTATACTGTTAGGACCTAATTATCGCAACACTTGTTTGTTTCTCTTATAGATTTCTCGTCTGTTAATTAACCTTAAGTGGTCTATATATTTTTTTTTTATGAATCATAAGATGTAGTGACGTATGATAATCTAAAATTCTATACTGTTTGTGAGTCATCTTCGTTATGATGAATATAGTGCCTTATATTTACTTATTTATTTTATTTTATTTTTATATTTAAAGATATTCAAAATTAAATAATTGTTTTATAGAAAGAAAAAAAAATTAATTGTTTTAGTGTTCTGTGTGTATGCATATTTTTGGTGACGATTCGTTTTTTCTTTTTAAAGAAATTTGGCCATTTCATTTTATGATTAGTTGAATGAGATTCTTGATCTATGATTACTAAGTATGCCATTATAGAATTTCATGCTATGTTGTATAATTTTGTACTGTTTTCATTTCTTTCCATTTTGCGAAAAATGCTATGAAATTTCACTTTTATGTCCCTTAATTCTCCTTTATAAACTTCCATAACGTCTGCATTATTATAATGAAACATTTATCTTTTTATCTATACTATTTAGTTTCTCACAAAAATGGACTAATGTAAATTAATATACAATTTCAACTTACCAAATTGGAAAAAAAAAAACAAATAATATATAATATCCATAATTATCTTCCACTCATAAATAAGATTAATAAAATATTAAAATATATTCATCCATTCATAGAAAGTCAAATACAAAGATAATTATTTAGTTTCCATAAATACATTCATGCACATGCAAATACAATTAAAATAATAAAAATTAAAATATTGTTTGTACCCAAAATTACTTTTAGGAACTAAACACGATGATTTAATGATGATTATGCGAGGGTTAGGAAACGATAAATAAGAGAGACAAAGAATTTAACGTGGTTCGGCAAGTGTTGCCTACATCCACGGAAGAATCCCATAGGGAGTGATTTTATTGATGATCATGATACAATTGTATTTCTTCGGGTTAGCCAACCTAGGATTCCATACCTCTTTAGGGTTTAAGATACATGTATTTATAGTGTTTCTGTAACCCTAATTATGATATAAACTTGATGTGCAAACAACTTGGGCAACAAGAATTCTAGAAATTTCTAGAATCTTCTTTGAACGGACTAGACAGGCTTTGACTAGCGGGTTTTCGAGTATTTTTTATACACGGTACAAACATCGCCCCTTCTTAACCTCCAACTTGTTGGGGGTTAAGAAGTTTGTTCTTCTTTCGCGTCGACGTTGATGACGTAACTCGTCCCCAAGCATGAGCAGAGATATTACAAAGACGCCCCCATGTGGAAAAAAGTCTCGCTTAGCGCGCGAGCTAAATTCAACATGATACCACAGCTGGGAGGGTCATTGTAAATACCTCTACAACAATGGGAGCGACTTGGATAACACTCCCCATAACAAGTAACGCTCAATGGGACTCTGAACTTCTTAACGCACAACAAGTTGGAAGTTAAGAGGATGTGTGTACCCTAATATTTTCACATTAATATCAGCTAAAAGCGGCCCATTTTCATTAGCCCAGTTCCACCTATCTACTTCCAAAACCCTAGGAAAAGGTTCCGGAACATACTAAGATGCATTGTATAAATACATGGGAGATGAACCGTAAAAAGGTATGCCTCAAAACCCTAAAAACTCATGTAGAAAACTCTATGGTAACTTGAGCGTCGGAGGATTTTTACAGGTAAACCCATTCAATTTATCAGGAGGAGAAGATCGAGCATCAACTTCAATTGAGATTGTTTGTGGTGAAGATCAATTTTTTCCCAAACAAATATATTCCTGCATTCATGCAAAGTCAAATACAGGGATAACTATTTAATTTCCACAAATACATTCATGTACATGAAAATACAATTCGAAAATGATTTGTGACTCTCAAAATGCCTACTCCCATTACTCCCAACATTAGGTGGCATTCATCTAGGATAGAGTTTCAATTCATTGAAAATATCTTCTAAATATATCAGACAATAATACCGGAGGTTAGAGAATATATGGTAAAGTTTCTGTTCATTCTTTTAGCCGTCGATTAGATTAAAGGCTAAGATACAACATTTTCCAGGCTCACATTTAGCATATGCCAAATGCAACTCCTCCATTCCGATTCAAACAAAGGCTTATCTCAAACCGTCAGAACCCATCTGTAATGGACGTCGTTAAAAAAAAAAGTGAGCCAAAAAATTTGCTGGAAAAGCTCATGTGGATGGTGAAACAAAGGCTTGGTTAGTGGAAACCTTATAAGGACATCGTCAAAAAATTTAAGTCAGAGGATATGAAGATGATTTAAAAGAGGTTCGTCTGTTCCAACCCGATGTCAGATGCAGAGCCTGATTGTTTAAGTGCAACAAAAGTTTATGGAAGGTCAGATGGGATTCTAGCACAAATGTTGGATCTAAAAGCATGGTTTGAGGATCAAACGATATACCATTTCAAATCTTGTTCGATTCTTATGGTGCATGATCAATCTGGTGCTGAAACCATTTCATTCCCTCCATCTCTTTCAGATGCATAAGACAGGGAGAGGCGAGCAGAAATGAGTTTCTCATTTGATATTCAACCTCTCTAACAACCTGAATTGTTGACATTCTCCTAGTCTCAACCTAATTGTACCCCATTCAACATACTTCTTAGTCGACAATGCATCTCAGCGGGTGTTTAATAACTTCCTAGCAAAAAATCACCTCAAGCTTACTGTTTCAATTAAAGCCACCAAGACTCGCTTGTTAAAATCTGTTCCAGTCACAGAAATTAGCAAAGAAATGAACTCGACCTAGGCGAATGGTCATAGATACTCCCAATAAAACCACCCCCCATTAATCCGAAAAAAGTAGGTCAATATAGTGTTCTCTACTAAAATAGCTGCATCAATCCATGACTACTAGTCTCTCAACCTGATCAATTTCATTGGTTCGAATTCATAAAAAGCTTCAAGTCTACTTGCAAAAAAAGTAAACTTCTCTCACTTACGGTTATATCGGGTAACATAAAATTAAAACTCTATCCTAGGTATATGCCACCTAATGTTGGGAGTAATGCGAGTAGAGATTCTGGGAATCACAAATCATTTTCGAGTACAATTAAAATAATATAAAATTAAAATATATTCATGCATTCATGCAAAGTCAAATAGAGGGATAACTATATAATTTCCACAAATATATTCATGCGCATGCAAATACAATTAAAATAATAATAATTAAAATATATTCATGCATTCATGCAAAGTCAAATATGGGAATAACTATTTAGTTTCCACAAATACATTCATACACGTGCAATACAATTAAATAATAATTATAATTATTCCGTATAAATATCACTATTTAAAAATTATGTCATTCAATTATTTGTTTTAATTCCTATGAAACCAAAACATTAAACTGCACTATTGCCTTTTTTTTTCTTTAATGGGCATGAAACTCTCCACGGACCTTGAGCACGTTATGACCTTAACGAGTTAACACTACTAACTGGATCATCGTAATTTAGACGTTAACCGGGTTATGATTTATTTTTTTTAGTAAGGTCTTTTCCAGTTGGACCTAACTCGACGCAAAAATGACATTTTGGACTCAGAAGTACTTGAGCATCATTTTGTGCATTTGAGGTGGAAATCATTTCTTTGAAAAAGAATAAGGAATATATTCCTTCATATAACTTTGTGCCAATGACAATGCACTGTCTAAAAGGTAGAGCTACATATTCCCTTGTGTTTCTAAACACACGCATCCCACCAATTTTTGTGGAAGAACTCACAAAAAGTGATATGAGTCAGATTCCCCCCCCCC